>NW_028324301.1:17572142-17743214 GCF_058129835.1 Hydra viridissima | reverse complement strand
TTTTTTATCTCTCTTTGAAATCTGATATAGTTTCCAATAGATTTTTATCAATTAGTTCCAAATTCGCGTTTTTTTTTCCCTCCATAACGTCAGGATAGAAGACTCATTACTCCTACTTGCTAGTACTTTTCGTAATATATGTAATTGTGGAACCAGGGATGCACTTTAAATTTACAAGCAAGAATGGTTATAATCTGTTTTAAAAGGAATTTTGAAAACGAGCTTGATTCGTGAACTAGCAATATCACTGAGGTAGCTAATAAAAAAACTTGTACTATAAAGGTAAGTACTAATTTTTTATTAGCTTCCTATAGTTGCTAATAAAAAATTAGTACTTACCTTAAAGTACTAATTTTCTAAAAGTCTAGAAATGAACTAAGCATTCTTTTGTTTAAATAAAACTTTGTTTTTCTGCTTATTTATCTATTTATTTCTACGATATAGAATAAGATAATTCTTACCAATCATGATTTTTTTTTTTTCATTAACATAACTTCAAACATGAATCTGAAAAGTTAACCTTCCAGTTAAGTGTAAACAAGACTTAATAAAATTAAATTAAAACGATATTTTTTTGTGGAGAGTTTTTAGAGCTGAAGTAGCTTAAAAACCTGATTTGAATATATATATAAAAATATGCCATTTAGCCAATTGTGAGGGCGGTTTTTTTATAAACTGTTTTGTTATATTATTATGTTAGAGGGTTAAGGGAGGTTAAGGAGATATGAGAAGTATGGGTTCTAGGGCTATGTAGAAGGGTAATGTAGAAATTGGTGTTAAGGTTGAGGGTGTGAAGGATTGTTTGGTTAGAAAGGACAACAAGTTCTTGTGACTAATTTGTTAGGATTTGGCAAGGTTTAATCGTTAAAGGGTTATTATTGTGTTTATCGTCTTCAGTATATTCTACTATATGATATATGTTCTACTAACGTGTAATAGTTAGCACTCTTTTATTCATTACGCTAATAAAGTACAAACAATATTTTCTTACTCTTCTTTTAGTGTGTTCTTGTACTGTTTTTATTACTTACTCCTCTTTTTATTCTTCTTCTTTAAATAAATATCTCTTCTTTATTTGAAGCGGCCAAAACTTCCGTTTACATTTCTTTAATGAATATTTCTTTTGACTAAATTCTTTACTTTTTCTGTTTTATCAAAAATCTCTTCTTCTTTTTCTCTTTGTTCCTTAAAAAACTTCTTATTTATCCAAAAACTCTTTAAACACAAAAGTTCTCTCTCTCTCTCTAAAAATTCTTCTTAAAAGCTCTCTTTTACTTCTATGTAAAACCCCTGTCTTCCTTCATTATCTCTTCTCTCCTCTTAATACTCTATTTTTTTGATCTTTTATAGTTTTTGCTTGTTTTCGGATGCGATTCCTATTCATCATTTATTTATGTGGCGGGTTGAATAAGTCTCCGTGTCTTTTCCAAGTCATTGTTTTAACATTTTTTTCCGCTTTATCGTTTATTTAAATGACGGGTTGATGAGTTTTCGTGTTTACGTTTTTTCCCAGTTGTTTTTAACTCTTCTTCTTCTTTCCGCTTCATCATTTATTTATACGGCAGGTTGATGATCCTTCAAGTGTATGTCTTTTTCTAGTAATTGTTTTTAACTTTTCTTCTTTTCGCTTCATCCTTTATTTATATGCCGAGTGGATGAGTCGTCGTGTTTATTCCGATCGTTATTTTTAATTTAATTCTCCCTCCGCACAAAATTTAGTTTAACTTTTAACAGGATCACTCGCTGTTCTGTTGAAAATATTCTTAAACATTTTGCTCATCTTTCTTAACAATTTATTTATTTTTTTATCAATGTGTAAATTGAAAATTAAGTACCCGTTAATAAAGCAAAGAAGTACTTTATCAGATGCCTGATAAGAAAGGTATCGTAAAGAATTTAGCTTAGTCCATAGAGATACCGACAATATTGAACAACATTTAAGATCAGAAAAACATAAAACTATGCAGCCGCCTCTCGTTCTTCTTATTTAGATTAAAAAAAAAACTATTTCACTAGCTTCAAAAGACTTTGAATTGCTAAACTATATTAAGATATGGTGTGTTACTTTTGAAATTGTACAAACTGTTAAAAAAATATTTTTTTAGTATTGAAAATTTTGCAAAACCTCTTAATGGCTTTAAGAGTAATGTCTTTTTTTAAAAAAAAAAAACATCTGAATTTTATGTGTTCACTAATATTTACACACACACACACACACACACACACACACACACACACACACACACACACACACACACACACACACACACACACACACACACACACACACACACACACACACACACACACACACACACACACACACACACACACAACACACACACACACACACACACACACACACTAAAAATAATTACTCTGAATTATGAGGGTTTTTTTATACATACACAGTCAACAACGTTTGTCAAGCTGTGTTAAAAGTTGAGGGTCAGAGAATTTCTGCAATTGAGGTCAATATAACTTGACCTTGAAACAAAGTACTTTGTTTCTTCCCCACTCATTTTAAAACTTAATAGCAAATTTACAAGAATATGTCAATAGTGTTGTTGGCAAAGAGCATGTGAAAAATTGCAGCAGTGGATTTTGTTCCTTAAGGAATTTAAAACCTTTAAATGTACAAATTTAACCAAATCACCTAACTACTGCATGTATTGGTTGAAAAAGGATTCAATTATTTCTAAATACACTACATCGCAGAAATTGACAGAATGGAACACTTGAAAGTTGCTACGGAAAGTTTTTGGGTGTTATTGTTCAAATACTTTTGCGCCAATAATTTAAATCATACGAACTTTCGTATTACGATTGAATATATATCTTCCCGGCACCAATCCACCCGTAAAAAAGGTTTCTTCTCCTATGAATAAGTTGAAGTGAAAAAATCAAGCTGCAAGTCGAAGTTCTTAAAGCAATTATTACTACCTAAGTAAATTTTAGGAAATCTATGCTGCTTCCAAATAAGAAATGTATTCTTATTTGGAAGCAGCAATAAACACTTTTAAGCAAATTTATTCTTCGGAAAAATAGAAGTTAACTACCATCAATTGACGCCTTAAAATGCCTAAAAAGTTCATTATATACGCCAAAAATAAAATGTTGTTTTACAGAATCCAGCGACAATATCTAAATTGCTCAATTTTCTTATGTTATATGAGACATGTAAATACTTGAAAAATTATTATCAAGTTTTAAAGCTTTACGCTATTATAATACGCTTTATAATGATTACGCGATGCTATGACCTCTCTATTGTGACATTGCACACGCTGTTGTGACATACTCTATTCTGATTATTCTGTTCATTTACATTACTGAGATCTCTGTAAAAAAAAGTTTCTTTAAAAATTTTCCTCTTCCTGTGGTTGAAATGCGAATAAAATAGGTTACAGCTACTGAGCTAGATTTAAATAGTAATTTGTTTTTTTTTCAGTTTTTGCTTTAGTTCTGGGGCGGCTTCGGTTACTCTTGCAGCAATAAGCTTGATCAAACAGAGTTCTATCATTTGACACAATAAATACTGACACTGATCAGATGAATAGCGTCTGTACTCTTATAGAAAAATGGAAAAAATGGAGATTTCAACAAACTGCATGTTAAACATTTTATTCGAATCCAAATGAAAAAATGTTTAAAAAGATGTTTTACAGGCTCTTGAAAATCTATTTCTTGGAGGCGGGATTTCATATAAGAACTTAGAAAGATTGATTTATAGTAAGTAAGGTATATTATAAATTCTTAGCCACTTTTTAAGATATACATACATACATACATACACACACATACATACATACATACATACATACATACATACATACATACATACATACATACATACATACATACATACATACATACATACATACATACATACATACATACATACATACATACATATAAACCTTAAAAATTGACTAAGAATTTTGTATATGTACAAAATCAAAAGAAAGATTCAAAGAAATTTTGAAAAAGTTAAATGAGCAAAAGTTGTCAGATAATTGCGATCTTTTCGACAGAAGTGAATTTGTAGTCTAAATCTGAAAAAATATTTTTACTTAAATTTCGTTTAGAGATGAAGCATATGAATAGAATATATGCTTTCGTGTGAAGCATATGAATAGAATAGACTATATTTCGGAATTTGAAAGAGTGGATTACGTCGGGAGTCTATTATATTTACTCGAGGATTTCGAAAAGTAGAGTAAAATGGGGTCAAATGAAATAGTTAAGAACTTTAATGAATTTTTTTTTAAGAGAAAAAAGTTTTTAATTTTTTTTTTTTTAAAGTTGTAGAGGAATTTGAGCTGTATTTAAATATATACAAATCAAGTAAAAAAAGTTTTTAGTTTTTTAAGAAACTTTATTTAATTGAAAAAAAAATTTATTTCATTCTACCCCACATTCGGGGAGAATGAAATACGCAAATCAATATGTAATTAAAACAACACTTAATTAAAAAAAACAAAAAGCAACCAATAATAACAATTTAAAAAACAACCAATAATAGCAATTAAAAACAACCAAATAAAAAAAACTTTATTTTTGTGATGATATTAAGTCATAAAGAGGTACTAGAGGTTGAACTGAATTGTCACTTGTGCGGCACTTTTTGGTGCAATAAAACTCAGCGCCTTTTACATATCGCTTTGGTATGCATGTTTGACAAAGCCAAGCCTTGCATTTTGAATTTTCACATTGATACCATTCCATGTATTGACTTGTTGAAGCTTCGCCTAAAACTTTACGGCACTTTTTACATTTCACTTGGTTTGCAGCTGTTATTGTTGTTGGAGTTGCTGTTGTTGCTTGATTTATTTGCAGCTCGTCATTAAAGCTTAGCTTACGTTGTTTTTTAGCTTGCTTTGCTGCTTTTTTGCTCTCAGCATCTTTCAATCTTTCGAGTATTTCAGGTTTACTAAGACACTCCCCATCGAACCTTGGTACATCTACATTTTTTCGTTTTTTTGTATCAACGTGTTGGATACGAAACATTTGTTGCAAAGCTGCTGCAAGCGATTGGGCCGATTGCAATTGTTTTTCAACCTCTTTTTGAATTTCCTTTTGAATAGCCGGAGTTACTAGACTATTGAAGGTTGTTTGCAGGCGAGTTGACTTTGGAGGTGACTTTGAAGCTGATGCTATGCAACAAATGCTGATGCTAGATGTTGTTGATATAGATTCAGATAGCAGTGGCTGAGATGGTGTAGTTTCTGGTGCTAGTAGTGGTTGTGGTACTTTCATAGATTCTGGTGGTTGAGATGATGAAGGCTCAGGTTGAGATGACGGTGTTTCAAACGTATTAGCAATTTGCAATTTTGACTGATCGATTTTACTGATGTCGAGTGGAAACAAGCCAGTATTCTGAAATCCACTAACTATTTGGGTGCGCGTAAAAACCTCACCAGAGCTAAAAAGTTTTGCTTGCAGTTGGCTAAAACATTCTTTTGATAAGTTACTGAACTTTGTCTCTGCATAAAATTGTTGAAGTAATTTGCGCCAAACTCTTTTGACATGACAATAAACACCGACATCTAGTGGCTGCAGAATGTGTGACGAATGAGCTGGTAAGCAAATTAACAAGATATTGTTTTTGATACAAGTAAGTACGACCCGATAGGTGACATGTGTCACATGTCCATCTACGACTAAAATATGAATGCCTATAATTGGATAACTATAATTAGATTTATTTAATTAAGTAATTAATTGATTAAAGTAAAGATTAAACTAATTACCTGGAATTTTTTTAATGGCAGGAACATACACGCCAGTGAGCCAATTCATAAATTGCTTATCTTCCATCCATCCGGATGGAGATATGGCGTAAACGGCATCGTCTGGACCACTTAAGCACCAATTTCTGTACAGGCGTTTTTTTGATTTAAAAATAATATATGGAGCAAGACGATTACCAGCAGCATTGATGCAATTTCCAACTGTGTAATGGATTTTTTCATTGTTGCCAACCAATTTCAATGGACGTTTTGCACCACGCCGGCAAACTATATGTTGCTTACCTTGATCACCAGAAAATCCAATTTCATCAAAATTCCACAAATGACATGAAGTACTTTCATTGATTCCTGCTTCGTTGAATTCTTTTTGCAGTGTGTTGAAATACTTTGCAACTATTTCTTGTGTGCAAGAAGCGGCTCTGAAGGATGAAATATTGCCTATGGCCCTGATGCTTAACTTATGACTCCACCGGTTTATGAAAAGCTTATACCAATCTCTCCCTGGTGTACCATTAGGAAACAAATGAGATTGACCTTGGTGTTGCAAATAGTCGGTAACAAGTGTGATGACGTCATTGTAAGTTCTACCAAAGCCCCAATCGGATAATTTGATTAGGATATCTACCAAAGTTGATTCAAGTTGTTGCGACAATCTCGTGTTTGAACCACTCCCAATTGTTTCACCTATGCCGTGGACACGCCTGTGAAGAGTTGCTACTGGTATGTTGAATGATTTAGCAGTTTTGTTAAGTGAAAATTCACCGCTTTGTACTTTAGCCACTGCAAGCGCAACTTGCTCTTCGGTGTATGGTTTTCCTTTTTTCTTTGAGAGCAACTTGTTTCGAGGCATATTTTATATTAGAATAGATTTAACACGAATTGATTTAAAATTTATACAAAAAAATTCATAGACATTAATTGGTCACTTGAGATTTAATTAATAAAAGCCGCATTTAACAAGTGAGCAATTTGCGTATTTCATTCAACCCCACATGTCTCCGTTTTCGTTTTTTTCTCATAACTTTTTTCCCTGAATAGCAAACTTAATTTTGAAAAAAGATTCTTGACCAGCGTAAAAAGTTCTACCAGTAAACATATTAAGTTCACTAGTATCAAATTTAATTTCCGAGAGTTTTATGTCCATTTTTCAAAAAAAGAAAAAAAATATCATCATGCATTCGAAAACTTAGCAAATTATCAAAAAAACTTTTTTTTTTAAATTAAAATTTGATATCATCTTATTCAGAAAAAAATCCTCTGCAACATGATCAAAAAATATTTGCAAAAAGTTTATTCAATAATTAATTAAGAACAAAAGAATAAGCATAGTCATAACTATTTCATTCTGCCCTCTATTTCATTCTACCCTGTTTTACTATATGCAGCATTTGAAAAGAATACTCGGACGAAATTGGAAACTCTTCAACATGCTGAAAAGTTATTGATCTTTATTGATCCAATTTTCATAATGGCTACTTCTACTAAAGTTTAAGTATTTAGTTTTAAGTATTTTCTAGCATAGTAAGTGTGAGCATTTTGAAACAAATCCCATTCAATTTAAGCCGAACACAGAAAAACAAAATTGCATTCAGGACAGAATCTCAATGAAGGAACAACAACAATTTTAACCAATCAGTAAAGGCAATAGTAAAATTTTAGTCAAATTAAAATCATAAGAATATTTCTCCTGTAAATGGCATTTACAAGTGGCGGATCAAAAAAGAAAATATGCTACTATTACGATGGTAAGGCAAACTTGCTATGATATTTTGTTTACATTTAAATATTGAATTAACGCTATTCCGTTTAAATGAAAGTATATAAAAAAGAAATTAAGCTCAATCTTCTAAGTTCCCCACTGAGATTTTAAACTAGTAAGCAGAACTACCTTGATAAAGTATCATTACATATGATTCAAATCTTGGATATTCTTTTAAAGTGACCTAATTTTATAAGAAATAATTTAAGTTTTAGGAAATATTTTACTTTTAGTTTTTTCATTATGATTAAATGAAGATTATTTTTGTTTTAATTTCAAAATCTGATTGCTAATTAACTATATACTCATTGTTATTGACTAAAACAATCTAAGCATTTCATAAAATTCTGGAAAAATTTAGATTTAAAATTGATGTAACATAAACTTAATTTTTATAAGTATAAAATTTTAGGAGATGTTGGGAATTATTACTATGGACAAGGTCATCCTATGAAGCCTCATCGCATACGGATGACACACAACTTACTTTTAAACTATGGATTATATAGAAAAATGGAGATTTATGTAAGTTTTGAATTTGTATTAAAATAAAGATGGTTGCATTGAATTATTTTTTTAAACAAACTAATTTAAATAGTTAAAATCTTAACCTTCTTCAACAATAAATTTAAAACTTTATATCTCAATTTTTAATGTAGGAAACTGTTATAGTGTAATTTCATAATTTAATGTTTAATGTTTTTTTTAATTTAGAGACCACACAAAGCACCATTTGAAGAACTAACTAAATATCATTCAGATGATTACATCAAATTTTTACGTACTATACGACCTGAAAATACATCTGAGTTTAACAAACAAATGCAACGTTGTAAGTTTAATTAGTATAGATTTTTATTTACTTTTTTTTATTAATTTTTTTTCTTGAAGCTTTTTTATTTATATAGTAAGGTCTATAAGGGAGAAAAAGGTGACTGACTATTTATTTATTTATTGAAAAGCAAGTATATCTAGAAAATAATTGTTATATTTAATGTTTTTTCTTTTTAAAATTCTGTTTTATTCAAAAGTTGTGTACATTTTATTTTATTATGATGAATTTACCATTAGTTAATGTTGGTGAGGATTGCCCAGTATTTGATGGATTATATGAATTTTGTCAAATATCAACAGGAGGATCTGTGGGTATGTTTATATTATAAAAATCTTGTTTTAAACCATATTACAAAAATCTTCTTTATATATATATATATATATATATATATATATATATATATATATATATATATATATATATATATATATATATATATATATATATAAAGGAAATCTTTAACACTGCAGCAATTACAATTAATCTTTAAAAACAAGTGACATTCAAATTAAAACTTTTATTCCTACTAGCTGGAGCTGTGAAACTAAATAAGCAACAAGCTGACATTGCTGTAAATTGGGCTGGGGGACTCCATCATGCAAAAAAATCTGAAGCATCTGGCTTTTGTTACACTAATGACATTGTACTGGCAATTCTTGAGCTTTTAAAGTATCACCAACGTGTATTATATGTTGATATTGATATTCATCATGGTGATGGTGTTGAAGAAGCATTCTATACCACTGATCGTGTTATGACAGTTTCCTTTCATAAATATGGAGAATACTTTCCAGGAACTGGTGATTTGCGAGTAAAAAAGTTTACTTGTTTTATTGCGTTGTTATAGGAATTATAATTTTAGGAAATTTAAAGATATTAGAAAAAAATGAAACTTTTTCTTATTTCAGGATATTGGTGCTGGAAAAGGCAAGTACTATGCTGTTAATTTTCCTCTGCGAGATGGAATTGATGATGATGCATATGAAAAGATTTTTCAGCCTGTAAGTCTTAATAACAGTTCATTGATTATTAGTTTCCCATTAACCAGACAAAATATTTAATACAAAAATATTTTTTTTTATGAATAGGATTTGCACGAAAAAAGAGCTAACCTATGTACAGTCCAATTATGCCATATGTCAAGAACATATGGCATAATTGGACTATTTGGGTATAAATAATAATTGGGCATAAATCTTTAACACTTAAAAAGATTGTTTAACTAACCTAGTACAAAATCATAGACTTTTTGTTGTACAATAATCACTTTATTCATTCAGTTACCTTTAAGTATGTAGTAAGTTATCTCTACAATGAATTGTTTTATGTTTATGAGAATTTAGTAAAGAGTTTCAATTTAAATAGAATCTATATTTTGATAAATTTGCATGCAAAAATATAAACTTCTTTCTACACTTAAATTGTGTTATTTTATTTAGATAATAACTAAAGTAATGGAAGTCTATCAACCAAATGCTGTAGTGCTACAGTGTGGAGCTGACTCTTTATCAGGAGATAGGCTTGGTTGTTTTAATTTATCTTTAAAAGGTATTTGGATTTATAGATTTTTGTTCTCAAGTTTTTGAATTGATTTTAGCTTAATATAAATTATTTAGCTCCACTTCTATATATGTTTTTTCCTCTGTTACTAGCTTTTAATAAAGTAGCATTTAATCTAAACTTTTTGAATTTGAATACTTCAAGGAATATTTAAATATAAATTTTGTTTTTAGTTTTTTTCTTCTTTTTTTTTTAGGTCATGCATCTTGTGTAGCATTTATTAAAAAGTTTAACCTTCCATTGTTAATGCTTGGGGGTGGAGGGTATACAATCCGTAATGTTGCACGATGTTGGACATATGAAACATCAGTTGCACTTGATGCTGATATTCCTAATGGTAATGTTTGAAGTATCCTTTACTTGGTTGTGTTGTCCCATCATACTATTTTATTTCGATGTTAATTATTTATTCATGTTTTTTTAATAGAATTGCCCTACAATGATTACTTTGAATACTTTGGACCTGACTTTAAGTTACATATACAGCCTTCAAACATGCAGAATCAAAATACTTCAGATTATCTAGATAAAATAAAGTATGCCTTCCTTGTCATGTTTAAGATTCAAAGCTTTTATATAGAATATTCATTTATAAGTAAAAACTTTAAAATCCTGAAATGCATTTACTTTCTCAGGTTTTTTTAAAATGTTTTTTAATTCTACAATTTTTATTCATACTTTAAGACAAAATAATATTAGGTATTTTTGTTTTTTATTATTAGTACTATTATTATTATTGTGCACATATTTATTTAAGCTGTGCTTTAGGACACGTTTGTATGAAAACCTCAGAATGATACCGCATGCACCGGGAGTTCAAATGGCACGTATGTATCTAGTCTTTTTTTTATTTATGAATATCTGATGATTGCTTTTTAAAAATCTATCAACTTTATTAAAATCTATCAGCTATTTTAAAAAAGATCTGAAACACAGTTTGCTGTCTAAAAACTCTTCTAAAGATAAGTTTTGGTTTATACCAATGTTTTTGTGCTTTAATTTAATATAATTAATTAATTTAATATAATTTAATGTAATATAATTTAATGTAATATAATTTAATGTAATATAATTTAATGTAATATAATTTAATGTAATATAATTTAATGTAATATAATTTAATGTAATATAATTTAATGTAATATAGTTTAATGTAATATAGTTTAATGTAATATAATTTAATGTAATATAATTTTATGTAATATAATTTTATGTAATATAATTTAATGTAATATAATTTAATGTAATATAATTTAATGTAATATAATTTAATGTAGTATAATTTAATGTAATATTTAAATATGCTACTAAAATGTTTTTTTGATTTTTTTTAGCCATTCCTGAAGATGGTGTTCATGAGGAAAGTGATGATGAAGAAGAAAACTCAAAATCATCAGATCAAAGAATATCAAGTAAAATTTCACATCACACTATTGTTTTTGTTCATATGGCTCTTTTTCTTAACACAGGAGTACAGGCCTAGGCTAGTTCAAAAGTCTTACAAGTAAAATAAATTTTTTTTTTTTTTTTGTTTTTATTTTTTTTTTTAATTTTGAAATTAGCAACAAAGATTATTCATGCGTGTACTAAGGTATACTAAGGTTAAACAATTATTATTCAAAGTATTTTACAAAACCTTTACAAACAAGCTACAAAAATATTTGTTAAATATATTTTTGATCATGCAATTACCTTCAAAAACTAGTTTATACTAATATTTACTAGCTGAAGCCTAAAGCATGGGATTGAATTTTTAAGAGAGAGAGCATGTATTTATAACTATTTTAACAAATTTTACCATATTACCCATTTAACTATTAAGCATTAACCAGTGACGTACCTAGGGTAAATAGCGCCCTGGGCAAACACCGATCTCGCGCCCCTCCTTTCCCACATAAACTTCAACTTTTTAATAAATGATGACACAAACTTTTAATAAAACTTCATTATTCATTATAAATAAACAATTTGTTTATGTAACATATATTACAATTTTTTTTTTCTAGCTTTAATATCTGCAAATTTCTTAATAACACTGTCAAAATCAATTTCTTCGGTATATTCTCGCTCTATGCTTAGCCTCTTTTGCGCCCCTTTTAGGTTGGCGCCTATGGCACGTGCCCTGCCTGCCCTACCCTAGATACGCCACTGGCATTAACCATAATAAAAATATAGCATGTTCAAAGGAAATTCAAAATATTCTACTAATTTATGTTCAGCTATATAGAACAATATTTTTTAAAAAGATATGATCTGTTTTAAGACAAATATTTCTTGAATTGAAATTTGTAAGCTACACTTACAAGATTATTGCTTCTGTAATTTTACAGTGAGTGTGCCAGATGCATTTGACATCTTAACAACCTTGCCCAGTTTTGGCTTAAGTAGATATTTCTTTGAATGAAAAACAATATTTTTAGTACGAGCATCTGACAAGCGTATTGTGAATGAAGCAGAATATTCAGACTCAGAAGATGAAGGAGAAGGTCGGCGCGATGAAAAATCTTATAAAAGCCCAAGAAAAAAAATTAAGCCAGGAAGCCCAATTGCTAGTATGGTAATTGATTCTATAAAACCTATTGAAAAAGAAACTTCAAAACAACATTACATTGCCAAAGATGCCGTTAAAGAGAATGGGTAAGCCTCTTCAAAAAGACTTGTCAAGGATATTACCTGACTTTATAAGAATTAGTAATGAACTTTCTTTAGGTAAGCTCCAACGTTGCTCATTAGTTTAAGTTATCTTTGCTAATGCGGGTTTTATATTTAGAAGCTCTTCAGACAACTCCTTGTCAGATACAATTGGAAAAGATGGAGGAGAACAGGTTACTTGCACTGCACTTAATGGGTAAGACTTAAACTGCTTTATTGCCAAATGTTCTTCAATCTGATTTTTAAAAACATTCTAAAATTAATGTTAAGTTGGAATATTTTTAGCGAGGGATCGGCTTTAAAGTCCATTATCGATACCCAATCAAAAACAGATAATGAAGCCATGGATATTGATGAATCAACTAATACTGTGAAAAAGTAAAAACTATCTAAAAAATTAACTTTATATTAATGATTACTGATAATGATAATTTATATAATGAATAAATTTTCAACAAAAAACTATTTCAAAGAGTTTAGTTTACTCACTTTCTTCAACAGACAAGCTTATTTCACTCAATTTTGTTAACTTAACTCTAACTTGCTCCAATACGCACAAAAGAATTATAAAAAAATGGCTCAATTTTACTTTTTCTTCCTAGCTCGCTCAATGACTTTACTAAAAACGACACAAAGAGTCCGATATCAGGTTTATATTTCCTATCGATGCTCTTTTTTCTAAAGATGACTTACATTTAAATATATGTTAATAATAATTCATAAATTTATAGAAAATATTGCAAATGAAAAAGTCCAGCCTTTGCTAGAAGACGCAAGCACTGATGAAAAACAGTTATCGACTTAGCAGTGGGTTCTAACGGTCCATAAGTGAAATCCTCAGCAATCTGAAATGCTTTTTATTTCCTGTATTAGGCTATATATATAGATATCGATTATGTTTAATGTGCATAGACAGATATACGTCGCAAACCGACTAAGGTTATTTATTCAAGATATCATATTTGCTTTCTTTAGCATTTTAGTTTTGCGTTCAACTTAACAAATTCTGAGTAGTTTATAAGTTTTATACTTACAAATTAAAACTGTGTCCAATGTTTTTCCCCCGCAGAGCTAAATGGAAATGAAATCTCCTGACACCTTACTAATTTCCGCATTTTTAGGTGCTTTTTATGTTCTTTTAAACAAATATAGAGCACCTAATTTTACGACCATTTAGGATCGTTTTCATTAGTAATCAAATTGGTAGTGGTGAGAAATTACACAAATATAATTAGATGGGATGCTTAAAGTAAAAAAAAAAAAAAAAGATAATGTTACATGTGAACAATTTCCTTTCTCTTAATAAAACATGCTTTTTTCAAATGTGTTGTCATAAATATGTTGTACTTTTTCAACTATTATCCTAAGATCCGTGATCTCTGGAGTATGATAATTTGACCCAGTAACTATAAGTGTCCATACACTATAGTTTGTACTTCACTGTTACTCTGACTTGAATTCAGAACATGGGGAAGTTTAACGAACTATCAATATCCACTCAGCTCGAGAGAAAAAAATGACCTATCAGTTCACACAACAACTACTTTTGTTATGAAGTTTTAACAAGCCTTGTAACCAATCAATACAGATTGAATAGTCAAATGGTGACAGATCTGATCATCTTCGACTCATTTGTGTCTTGTGTAAGTTCCATTCTGAAACATTGCATAGTCCTCTAGAGTGGGGCATTCACACCTTAAACATGAGGAGAAAAAACAAATGCTTCTGAAAAGTGACTGATTTCTTTTTGAAATCACTTCTCACAAATGAACTTCTCAACAATTCTTATGCTTGATGCTCCAAAAGATAGCTAGGTTTACGATGGTACTTGTAGAGGAGTGGTATTAGCAGAGCAAGCTAAAACAATCACACGGTTAGGTCCTTGTGTACTATTATCAATGGTGAGTATGTACCAGTTAATGATATCTGTCACTTGGACTTAATTGGTGTTATTATACTAATTATTCACGATATCATACCAATGTATTATGTATATTTAAGTACTTGTTTTGTGTTAAGAGTTGTTAAGAGCCTAAGGGCCCGTCGAAAAAGGGCCCAAACGTCGACATTACTCAAAATTCATAAATCGAAATTGAGATGTTGAAATTTGCAATAGAGCAGGCAAGTTTTTTTTAAATTTGAATTTTTGTTATCTAAGTAACGTTTGTAATATTATTAATCGAAAATTTTGAGTTTTAATTTATTACTGTATTTTTATTCAAAATCATGACTGAAATCAATATCATGTATCTAAAAGTTTACAAAAAAAAGATGTGGATTTAAGTACGGCAGTTTCTGCATTAGAAAATTTAAATATTTAACTAAAAATATTTCGAGACACATGAAGAATTAAAAATGGAAGCTAAAGTGCAAGCAAACTTGTGGAAAGTTGATCCGCGTTTTACGTGTAAACGACGAAGATTTGTTAAACGTCATTTTGATGAATTCTCATCAGATTATCGTTTTAGTAATAGTGAAGAAATATTCAAGGTAAATGTTTTTTATTACACACTTGACAAAATAATTGTCCAAATTGATAAACGTTTCACTGGAATGAGAACTATCAACCATTATTTTGCATTTCTTGAACCTAAGAATATATTAACGATGTCGCAACAAAATATGGTAAAAGCTTGTGATACACTTTGCAGCAAATATACAGAAGTATTTACATCCAACCTAGCTAATCAATTTGTCCAACTTACCACAATTATCAAAATTAGATTTAAACCACACAATGACAATTAAACAGCTAGCTGAAATAATGACAACCAAATATAGTGTATTGGAAAGTGATATTTCCGAAATTTACATGACAGTTCTTTTATTTTTCACATTACCCGTAACGGTTGCAAGTGTGAGAAGTTTTAATAAATTAAAAATAATTAAAGATTACAAAAGAAGTGCAACCACTCAAAGCAGACTACATCATCTTGCATTACTAGCCATAGAGCGTAAAACAGCATCAACAATGGATGTTAAAGAAGTTGTGAATATTTTTGCAAATGCAAAAGCTAGAAAAAAAGTTTTTTAATATTATGTACTTTGTAAGTGTTTTTCATACTGTGTTCTTTTCTGTAATAGTAATAAGCTACTGAATTTATAATATATTTACTGAATTTACTTTTTTTTATAAAATAAATTTACCTTAAGGGGCCCCTCATAGGCTCATTGCCTATGAGCCCGAAACTTTTAGCTACGCTACTGCTTGAGACCAGGATATGTTTGTATGTAAAGGAGAAGGTTTAAAGAGAAAAGAATTCTGTTAATGGTTAAAGATGAAAAACGAATTTAAATGACATAAACCCATGTGTTTATTATTCGAGAACAAAATCACAATATCAAAAAAACTTTCGCGTCCTTTAGTTAATTAAAAAGGATTTTTTTTATAGTAAAAACCAGGCAGGCAATCTTTTGCTCTTGAAAAAAAAAATCAACCGTAAAGTTAGTTTACTCAAGATGGCGAATATTAGGGATTTGTCGTATATTTTTGTACTTCCAACTTCAGATTAGTGCACTTACATTAATTTTGAGACCTATGTTTTTATACGATTCTTAATCATAAAATTCTAAAGCATAATTTTCTCTATCATAATCAATCATAAAAAAATGTGTGAAAAGTCGAGTAGCGCCATAAGTGTATTTATTTCTGATCTTTTTTTTTTTTTGAGGGGGGGGGGGGGGTGTATAAATAGTTGTGTACACTACTCATTAGTAGTATGCACTAAAATCCAAAAATCAGACAAATTTTTATAAACTATTTTATCAGAATCTAAGCAACAATCTGCCCGATAAGGCATCTTCAGATTTCTTGTTTTAATAATATTTTAATTTTTGATAAAAATGTTTCTGAAAAAATTGAAGAGTTAGTTTTTGAAGTTAGTGATATCTATGAAAAGTTGAACGCAGAGCTTCCTGCTCTGCAGCATATTATTGTGTTGCATATGTTCCTGTTGCACTTTGTGTGTGTGTGTGTGTGTGTGTGTGTGTGTGTGTGTGTGTGTGTGTGTGTGTGTGTGTGTGTGTGTGTGTGTGTGTATGTACATATATTTGTATATATAATTAGAAAAAAAGTTAGTTGAAAATTATACATAGCGAAAGCCGTACTAAGTGTTTAAGATCTATTTTTTTTTAACATCTAGCAAGACTGTCACAAAGCTTTATTGACATAATAGGGTCTCCACTAAGCTCGGGCGTCTCGAAACTATTTTCGTTACGAGACATTACGATATGAGATCTCGAAATGAGTTTCGAGAATAGTTTCAATCGAGATCATGGTTTTCACAAATTTCGAGAATTTGTTTCGAGAGGTTACTAGAAGTAACGAGATTCTCGATTGAGAATTGGCCACAAAATTTCCCTTCTCGAAACATGACAATATTATGAGAATAACGAGAAATTAACGAGATTTAAAATATTTTTTCGATGTTTTTCGAGATATTACGAGACAAGTCTTCTAAGTTTTCAAATGTATTGAAAATTATTGGAACTAAAGGTTTTTTTGTTCATTTTTGTACCAAAATTTTGATTAAAATAACAAAACACTATTTCAATGGCCACCTAAGCAGCTATTGGCAATCTTCATTGTGAAACATTCGACTCTTTTTTCAGTTTCTACCAGATTGAAGGGAAGGTTACATCTAGCCAAGAACCTGGCAATTTCTCCTCGAAGCTGCTCTTTGTCCTGCGGCTCCTCAAAGCTGCTCTTTGTCCTGCGGCTTATACTTCATGTATACATCAATGTTTTTTAATGCCTCTATCCAAGACTTTAAGTGTATGTCCTCCTTGCTCTTGTTCGTATCGCTCATCTTCGTCGTATAACTAAAAAATAAAAAAAGTAATAATAAGTGCCTTTTTTTGTAAAAACTAAAAAAGGTTTTGGATTCATAAGTAAACAAAAAAAAAAAATGATTCAAAAATCCTAAATCAACAATGAAATAACTAATACTCAATAATTTTAATTAAGATTAACTAAAATGATTTAAAACATCAATTCACCTGCTCTAGACTCTGATAGGCAACATCACCTTGGCGCTTTTTCTCTGGCTTTTCTTTTTCCAAAGCCAGCCAGATCACTAAGTGGGAACTAATTATGTGACACCTTATACCACTGGTGTTTCCATCTGTAAGCTTGGAGACATGGCCACAGTTGTCAATGTTGCACTTCGCAAAAACTTTCTCAATGCCATTCTCGATGACTCTTTCCTCAGTAAAGTGCTTCCATATTTCTGTCCTTGGACGAACCATATTGTCAGACTAAAAGTATGAAATCAAATATCACTATCAAAATCAAAAAAAAAATTAAAAAAAAAAATTTTCCAGGACAATAATTAAATACGTCCGATCGTTAAAAAGTTCCAGGAACTACAAAAGAAAACTTGTACTTTCCCGGAAAATGATTACCAAAATTTGTAATGCAATTAGCCAGTTACTTTAATACGACATTTCATCTACATGACAATTAAAGCTTGTAAGTGTAAATATAATTGTTTATTTCACTGATTTCATTCACTTTTAACTTTTAACTTTGTCATCTTATCAAAAAACTAAAAATAAATTTTAAGTAATGAACTAAAGTAAAAAGACATAACAAAATGAACAATAAACTATAAAAATATATAGTAATAAAGTGTTTTCTTACCTGATTCTTTGTAAAAAAGATGAAAATATTGTTGAATAACAAAAAAAATATTATATATGTAATATAATTTGAACTAATCTCATTAAACTTTTAAAGTTTTTAACTTTTAGCTCTGTTTACATTGCAAAAAAAAAAACAATAACAGTTCAGTTGTCACGCGCGTCAATTGTCCCAAAAATGCGACCTTGTACGGATTAACTAGTTTATCCCTTTTTTTTTGACGAGTCATTACAAGGAACTCGTAATATCTCGTAATATCTCGAAATTCTCGCTATCTCGAAATGAAGTAAATACGAGATTCTGTAACTAATCTCGAAAAGAATCGCGTAACTATAAAAAAAAACTCAAAAAAATCTCGAAGTTTTCGAGATTTTTCGGTGAATTTTTAAACCCAATCTCGCAACTTCTCGTTTTATCTCGTATCATCTCGAAATAAAAATCTCGATTGAAAATTCCCGAAAAGTTTCGAGACGCTGAGCTTAGTCTCTACACTTAAACTTGAAATTAACAGGTGAGTATGTAACCACAAAACCACTTAAGTTCAATCAACATAAAATAATTCCCTGAGACAATAGACGTGATTTTGTTGTTAGATAAATAAAATAATTCAACATCACAAGTCTTTACTCAACCATGAGGGCCAAAATAAATACTTTTTGTTTGGAATTTCATTTTCTTAGCATTTGTAATGACTTTAAATCAGAAAGACAGAAGAGGTTTTACAAATCATATTTTTTAATTTTAAGTTAACAGTTCGTCGGCTTAATCAGCAAATTGGCCAAGTCCGTTTTATGCAATTTTATAGTAAGGAAAAAAATATATAAAGACATAAAACAAAAAAGAAAAAGAAAATATTTACAATCCCCATATTCCAAATTTTTTTTTAGTGCTTTTTTTATTTTGAAAGCTAGGAGTTGTTTAATTTTGCATACTGTAGATGACATTTTTTGGGGGTTAAAAATGGAGTCAGCCAATTTGCAGGTTTAGCCATTAAATCCTCTTTATGTAACAATCATTTCTATTTGAGTATATGCCATTTTGGGAAAGGTACTAATAATGACATGACCACCGCACATTACTTTTTTTGTTTTAAATACTTGCATTTCACAAGGCCATATAAGCTAATCAGATAGAAGTTACCACACACTGTTTACGGCACCCTGTCAATTCTCTTACTCCAAAACATAAGTCTAATATTTATGGCTGGATCTGATCTGGTAAACTATTGCTTCAAAGTTTAGAGCTTAACATAGATGATGCTACCCGTTTTTGATACCAGAACAGACAGATTAGCAGTTATATTACTTTGATTAAAACATCAAATTAAAACACAGGATACTTAAGTATACTTTGCAAAATAGGGCTCGTATAAACGCTATAATTAAGAATAAAAAATACTGTATACGCAATAAATTATAAATACTGGATTTGCAGTAATTTATAAATGTCGGATACCCAGCGTTAGGCTATTTAGCAAATATCCAATCAGTACTTATACTATGGTTTTGTTAGGAAGCACTTTCTCTATTAAAAGAGCTTTTTGAAACTTGCCAGCAGAACACCACTTGACAGATATACTTTTTAAATCTCTGGACAATCATGTTGATGTTAAAATCTATGCACAATTTAATAGAGCAGTTGAAAAATTATTACTCTTCAAAACCTTTCACTAATTTTTAACTAATTTTTTAACTGTTAAACTAATTTAAGAAATGAGTCTTTTCTGGTAGTGATTATCTGGAGTTTGATGTTCTAAGAGATTGAATTTTTTCAGGATTTCAGAATTTTTTATTTGGAGATGAATTAAAATTTAGGATTGTCAGGAGACACAAAAAAACGTAAAACCGAGGGATTTTAAATCGTCTACATGGTGCGAAACTATTTTATTTATTAGACCAAATTATTGAGGGCCTTAAGAGCTTATTGCTTAAAGTTTTGTTAAACTGTCTTGTTTAGTTTGAAGGTTTTAAACATTATGAATGGGTGATTAGTAGACTCAAAGCAAATTCTTCTTCAGTAAACACATTTCTACCATATGGGTATATTCTGCTTTTTTTCAGTAAACACATTTCTACAATACTTTAATTGAGAATATTAAAGTGAACTGAGTCTCGGCATTTCCATAAAGTATGCAAGGGTTGTAGGAAATTAACCTACAATCCTTACATAGTCTAAAGTATATAGAGTTTGTAGGAAACTATCAAACCATTTTTCAAATATCTCAGTTGTTAACCAACCATTACTACCACTAGATATAGAGCATATGGGTGCTTTATCTAGAAATTCAGATTTCAGTCGAATGTGCACATAGATCAACATTGGTGTGACATAAAATCCATTGGCTGACTGGCAACAATTAACTGTGATTATTTTTCTTTTTTCATGTTTACCTAACAGTTGATTATGTTGTTTCAAAAAATTTTCAAACCATTCATTTCCAACTGACTTTATTATTAAATTTCATTATTAGTACGTTTCATTATTAAATTTGTAAGCAATTCTACTTTCCTCACAAAATCGGAAAACCATGTTCTTTACATTCTTTGGTGACAAACTAAACAACCTCTGTGACATGGTCAAAAGTACTTCTCCTGGCTCTTCTTTTTAAGAAACTGAGAAAGTTGCCACCGACAGTTTTTTTTTACATAACCATGAAGCGTTTGTCTCGGTATTTTGTGCTCAAAGCAACTGAGTATTTTGATCAACTACAGTTAAGACTACTTTTACTTTCCACATTTTGATGAAGTCATTTTTATAATGCTGTAATGTAGAAGGAAAGATTAATTATAATCAAGCATACAAAACACACACATGTAAAAAATACTTTTGGCCCACCCTGTATATATATAAATAATGAGACTCGATAGTGTTTTTATATTATTGACTGATAGTTTTGGCAGTCACTGGTTGGTAATATTGGCATAGCTGAAGTTAAGAATGGTTTAAGAGTCGAAATTATCTTACTGGTGTTCTAAGTGAGAACATCTATATTTAGTAAGATACTAGTATGTTAATATTTTTGCCAATTTTATTCAGTCCTTATCCATGCATAATAAAATAGTAACTTTCGGTGGCAATTGTTAAGAAAAAGTCATTTGCATCAACTCTTTCAAAATTATAAAGATGTTAAAAAGAAAAAAATCAATCAAATTAACTTGCCTAAAGTGTAAAAAAAGTACTTAAAATAGTAATCATTCGCAATTTTGTTCATCCAGTTACAAGACTCTAAAAAGATCTCAAATAAACCAATTTTTGGTTTTATTTCGAAGGGGTACTAAAGTAATCTCTGCTGAAATTACTCGCATTTACCCTAATTTACAAAAGAATCAACGGTCGTTGAGAAGCACCACCATATTTTATTTTTTTGTGCTTCGGTTTCGAAAGCCGCATTTTAAAAAAAGTAATTAGTTTTTAATAGCGTGAGTAAGTGTGAGTAAACATTAACGTTTTTGTTTCAATATTGCTGTCATTAAGCAATAGTTAAACTGTAAATAATTCTCTATATGCGCAATTGTGTTTCAAGATAAATATTTAGCTTAAAATATAATAGTAAATTACATCAGGGATGATCAAGTTGCGACTCCTTGAAAAGATTTTTTTAAGATAAGTAATATAAAATTTTCACAGAATGTCTCGAAATATCTACAATATCTCAAAACAATGTTAATCGAGTTTGCAACAAAAAAAGAAGTTTTCAAGAAGATATGGAAAACAAATTCACATTTATTGTCAAAGAAAATAGTTTCGTGTGTTTAATTTCCAATTCCTTGCTCAAAAAAAGACAAGCAATTATGAAACAAAGCATAGAACATTTTCCAAGGAATACCCACTAAATTCAGAAAAAGCAAGTGAGTTCTTTTAAACGAGTTTTAATAGAAAACAGTCTTTTTTCATCAATCAGCAAAGAAACCAATACACAGAACCAGGTTTTTGTTAGTAGCTCAGAACATTGCAAGAGCAAAGGGGCCTTATATGATGGAGAATTTATAAAGCAGTATTTCTAATGCCCTCTTTTTACTAGATCCTAACAGCTTTAAATATCAAAGATTACTTTCACAAACTTCTACTTCTTTCCATACAATTGAATGAAAGGTATACCGAATTAGTGCTGAACCCAATTGTTAATTGACTTAAAAAACTGTAAAAGATCCAGTCTAGCTCAGGATGATTTGACAGACATTAAAGATAATCCTTAAACGGTAGTATTTTTTTCTAAGGTATCATAAGAAGTCATTTCGAATGAATTGCCAGATTTGGTTGAGCTCAAAGAAAAAAATTTCATGGTATTAATGTTAAAGAAACTTTTAATACACCTCTGGTTAGAGCCAAAGCACCTTTTAACAGCAAGTGTTTTATCTGCACATAGGACTAACAAGATGGCAAGTAGGTATCCAGATTTTCTTCCACTGCATAAAGCATTTAGTAGCTGAACATTTTAATTTTGCACTTGTTGTAAAATCAGTATTAGAAATTATCAATTGAATGATCAAATATTATAACTCATAGGCAGTTCAAAAACTTCATTGATGAATTGAATCTTGAAAATAAACCAAATGTGGAGCTATTTTTAACTGCACAATATAGACTTGACCACTGAAGAACGTTACTTACAGGAAATATTTACTAATACTCCACAAATATTTTATATAGTATACGCCAAAGCATATCAATTGAACAGGGATTGCTGTAAAGCTGGTATATGATGCCAT
The DNA here is from genome assembly GCF_058129835.1 of Hydra viridissima. Lineage (NCBI taxonomy): Eukaryota > Metazoa > Cnidaria > Hydrozoa > Anthoathecata > Hydridae > Hydra > Hydra viridissima. The sequence goes on along the minus strand of NW_028324301.1, from coordinate 17,720,305 downwards.
ATTATCCAAATTTCACATTTTGTCTCGGCTTTTGATACCAAATGTCCTACAAAACGTTTTTTTAAACAAGAAAATACTAAACAAAAATACCAAATAAGCTCAAACTATTTGAAAGTTATAAAACGTTACTCTCTAAGAAATCATAAAAGAAAATTAACTACAATTTTGCTTAGCGCTTATGGATTTTGATAAAAAAAAAAAAACAACAAACAACAACGTGCAAGTTGTTTAAAAAATTCTTACATATCTAAGCTTCATACAAATCATCTCAGAATTATTTCATATACAATTGAAAGTGTTCTTCTACTATTATACATCTGCTTCTCCTAGTAAAGAGTAAAATATTTATCGTGGTATGTTACGCGCCTAACAGATGTTTGGATATCGTTGCGAATAAATAACATAAAAACACTATCTTGTTTTAAAAGTAAGTCTGCATAAAACAGTGCAATAGATTTAATTCACAATTATAATCAGGGGATAAATGTTCTTTCCATAAATATATATAATTTCTCCAGTATAAATTTAAAAAAATATTAGACTTTCTAATAATAGAATATATAAATTAAATTACTTTAAATACTGCAGTTAAGTAAAAAAAAAAAGTTAAAAGTATATTTAAGCTATAACAGACTTCATAATAACACCCCTAATTCATTCTAAAATTTGTTTTCAGTTCAGCGGTTTGCGTAGTTTGTTATGCCGCTGTCGTTCGTGTAAGACACCGAGGGCTATGGAAAAAAAGGATTCAGGTTTGAATGAGATTTTCTACTTTCTTGTCGGGATCAAAGAGGCAAGCAAATCGGAACTTGTCCGTTATTATTATATTTACTTTATTTGTTTAGAAAAACTCTTGCTTTCACTTTTGAAAATTTCTTCTGTTTAGACAATATTTACTTGTAAGTTCGATGTGATTTATTAAACAAACTAACAAAAACGTGTAAATATGTTAAAGAGTATTACACACCAAAAATATGACATTAGAATTTTTAATGACTTTCACAAGAAAAAACCGCTGACGACCGTGACCATGACCATCTTCGTGAAGCGCGAAAATCAAATTATGATGGCACGTGCCATTCCATCTAGGTTAGTTTCGTTTGCACGATGATCCTCAAAACAGTGCATTGCTTTTTAATCAGATACACTATGATTTAAATTCTGTTAACTTAGTTCTCTTGTTCGGTACTGTTATTTTTCTCCAAACTTAAATATTTTGGGAAAATTTCCGTTTGAGTCAAATTCATCGTTATTTTTTTACTTTTTATCATGTCGTAATTTTAAAAAAACCCATGAAAATGTGCATTAAATTAGTTCAAAGCCATTAAGTCAACAACTACTTTATATATATATATATATATATATATATATATATATATATATATATATATATATATATATATATATATATATATATATATATATATATATATATATATATATATATATATATATATAAAGTAGTTGTTGACTAAATGACTTAGTTGTTGACTTAGAAAATAGTTGTTGACTTAATGGCTTTGAACTAATATAAGGATGATATATTTCTATTTCCATGTAAATTTTGTGCATCAAATTTTTAATTTCCTAAAAAACATATTACTAAAGTATAATAGTACTAGAAGTTTATCAAATAAAAAGAAATTGACCCAAATAAATACTATCCAAGTGGTTTAGTAGTTTAATGACCAGGAAGTTTTTTTGTATATACATGTGATAATGCAAATGAAATAACTATCATATTTTTTCTAGACGTTGGGAAAAATGAAGAAAAAAACTTTCTTGAGGTATATATTTCTTTGTTTTAATTTTAATGACATGAAATGGTATTGTATATAACAGTGTCAAAGTTTGGATTATTTTATATATCAAGTGTGTTTCTGATTACAACACAAATTTTGTTACCTCTAGAAATCAGAAACCAGTGCAATGGAAGGAAATCCATATTCCAACAATGTTAATCAGCAAAAGAGTGTTCCCTCTAGTTTGCAACATCAAAGAAGGCTTGTCACTCCTAATTCTAATGCTTCTTGTTTCTCAGTGGAATCATCAAGTTGTTTGTCACAGCAGTTACATCACAGCTCTCATGATGCTCAAATGAATGAGCTCTTTCGAATTCAAAGTATGTTAGAACAAACTGAGAATCAATCACAGCTGTCACGTCATTGTTCAGGCGGTTCTGGTGATCAAAATATGATCTTTGAGCCAAATAGCTTAATGTTCCAGCATCCATCAATTCCATCTTCTGTTACTACTTGTTCCACTTATTCAATGTCAAATTTAAGAACTGAACCACTTTCTCATAATGTCCAAAGCATTCAAATGTTTGAGATGAATCCTTTTGGGAGTCAAACTCATGCTGAAACAAATTCTTTACTTCAATGCCAATCAACTTCTAATGCTAGTTGTTCTTCATGTAAGAATATAATTTTTTGTTTACTAAACAATTATAGTATGATAAAGATAAGATAAACAAACTAATAAGATTGGTTGGAATTCAGTTAGAACTTTAGCTAAACTAAATTGCTAACAAAAAAACTTTGAAATTACTTTTCTAAGATATACAATAGGTTTATTAAAAGTCTTTAGTTAGCAAATATATTTTAAATAAAATTTAAAAAACAGATTTTCCAAACTTTTGGTCATTCAACATATCTGGAATTCCTGTCAATTAAAATTGATTTAGTTTAAAATTCAACCACAACTGTGATCTGTTTTAGTTTAATTCAAAATCTTGGTATAAGTTATTTGTTTATTTCTGATATTTAGTTGTCCTTAAATATTTTTAGGTTTTATAGATTTCTTTTCTAATAAGGTGTTAAAGCTTTTTTCAATTACCATTGTTGGCATAATCAGATAAATTGTCCTCCAATATTTTATTGAAATGAATTGAATTACATTGAAGTTTCAGTTTACAAGTTTAAAGTCAAGTGACTTTTTTCAGTGAGGCAATCTTCTGGCACCCAATTAGGTAATGAACACAGAAAAGCAATTGTTCAGCACTCAACAAACTCAACTAGTAGTGCAACACAAAAGCATTCACAAACTCACAGCTTACCTGTTGCTGCTATCAAATTTGATATGGTTGAAGGAAAGCCTATTTATGCCATTCATTTAATGGGGCAGAAAATACCATTAGCAGGTATCACAATACCTACGCCTAATGGACCTATGCAGCTTCAGTCAGGGACATGTTCATCTACAAGTAATGAGAATGATCTTATTAGTGCTGATAGCCATAGTGATCTTCAAATTCCATTAACTGTTTCTGATAAATCTTCTCTTGGACCTTCCTCTCCTGCTTTTTCAGTATTATCACCATGTAAGTTTTTATGTTCATTAATTTATATAAAAAAGTTGTCACTTCTAAATCTAAAGATCAAAGTGCTCTGAAGTTGTAAAATAGATTTGTAGTTTAAGGGAAATATGCTATTTTGTTAAGAACTTCATCAACTTAAACTGCTTCATTTTTTAGAGAAATTTCAGATAAAGATTTTAGTATATTGTTTTTAACAAATTGCTTCTTCTTTTTGAGATTTTTGTCCATCTACTTTTACTTGGTTGACATCAATAAAATCTATTCTACATATAAACTATTTTTCCAACAGAGTTAATTGATTCAAAGTCGATCTTTTTAAATGTTAAGAATTTATTTAAATGAAACTAGTAAAAAAATTTTGGGGGGCATAAAAGATGATTAAATTGAGTTTTTTAAAATTCTGAATTTAGCCAGTAAACCAAAGTTCACTTGCAAAATTTGTGGTAAAGTGTATGCAAGAAGTTGGTCTTATTATATTCATTTGCGAGACCATACTGTTATTTTAAAAGAATTTAACTGCTCCTATTGTTTAAAGACATTTGCTGATGTTGATAGTCTAAACCAGCATCTCCTAGTTCACACAAGTAAGAGTCAAGTGAAACTTTCCCTAAAGTAAATGTTGAAATGTTTTCTTTTTAATCTTTTTGAATTAATAAATATTCTTTCTTTTTTTACAGTTTTTTTTTTTAGTTATTTTTATTTTATTTTTACCTTGTGTTAGCTGAATATTTACTAAAATCTTATTGGTTCAGGTGAAAAAGAGTACATGTGTTCATTGTGTGACAGAACATATAATGACTCAAGTGCATTACGAATCCATCAATTAACTCATGTCGAAGGAAAGTTTGTCTGTGAGGATTTGAACTGTGACAAAATTTTCACTACAGCTAGTGCACTGAGGTTAAAAAAAATTACAATAAATTTTTATAATCTTAATAGTTAAATTTAATACATAATAAAGGAAATTGTATGTTATTATTTAGACATTAGTTAAAATGGTTTTTTATCCAAAAAATTTAACATACAGTAAGAGGTAAGAAAGAAAAAAAATTCCAATTTTTTTATGTCCTATGGTCGCAAATGATTAGCTGAAAGGTTTTGTAGCTCAAAGTTGTTATTATCATGGCTTATTACAAGTTGAGTTAAAGAAATTATGGAAACAAGGGCAAAAAATCTTGCTGGAGATGCAACAAGAAGATGAGATATACTTAAAACTCATACAATTGGTCAATACCATACACTTTTAGAATGTAGGAATGATAAGAAAGGACTAATGGTTATGATAAAGATGAATTTGTACTACAAATTCATCTGTTATCATAACCATTATTCCTTTCTTACTTTCAGTTTCATTGAAGCAAACCATAATAACAAAGCTGTTAAATCTGATTGAAGGGTATGAGACAAATAGTAAATGGAAAAAAGATTCTTTCAAGTTCAAACAAAAAATCTGACATAGCCAAAGCAAAATGGTAGTGACTGTGCTAAGAAAATGCAAAACTTTAAAATGTACAAGTTGAATATAAAGGTAAAATTAGCCTGTATTACAATTAAATGTAACCAAAAAAGCTGCTCCTAAATCCTCAATGTATCCTTCCAAGAGGGTGCTAAGTACTTAACAAGCTAAATCTAATACAGCTTCATACCATGTTATTCAAATGATGAGGACAACACATCAGTAGATGTAGAAATTGGTACAATAGTCCCTGTTGCAGGCTCTACATCAGAGGAATGTGATACTACCAAATACAAATCAGTTTTTCATTTTTCTACATTATATGCAGCTAACTTGGTGACAAAAACTCTCTTTTAACTAACAAAACTAAAGATTCTTTCATTACCATCACAATCAAGTATTTGTTGAGCAGTTATATTTTTACCTTTATTTTAATGGATGAAAAAATTTAAAAATAATCATATGTAAAACAACAGCAGTTGTATACTGGACTACTGAATGGCATCGTTGTGAAACTAAAAAATGCAATGATCAGCAGGTTTCAATAAACCACATAACATCACACAGTGACTCAAAACAACAAAAAAATGGCAATAAACCTCTCACAACTTTTTTTGTAAATATAATGCCTTTTTTCAAAATAATATTAGCTAATAATGATTATTTAAAAAGTAAAAACAGTTTTTTCATAAAATTTATATTCTATATTTTATGGTTAATAGAAGTTAAAAATTTAAGTATTATTTTCAAAGAAGTCTGAAAAATGAGAGATTTTTATTTAGTAAAAATCGAGACTTTTTAATATATATATTTACTTTTAAGATAATCTTTTAACTTTATATATTTCAAATATATTGAAAAAAAAAACAAACTGCAATCTGATTTTTTTTTGTTCAAATTAGAAGAATTTTCTAAAATAAAATAGAATTTATGCATATTTTTTAATTTTAAATATTGCTAAAAAAATGTTCCACCGAGTTCCAAGTAGATAAGTATTTTTTTCAGTTAACATTTTTACTATTAGAATATAAAGGGATTGTTGCAGTCACCTGGGGTATAGGGAGTTATTGAAGAAATACAAATGTCAATAAATCCATAAAAACCTTGTTTTCTGTCATTTTTTAACAATAGTTTATTATATCAAAACAAATGGAAATGGTGTAAAACAAGGTTTTTATGGACTCATTGACATTTGTATTTCTTGAATTTGAGTTTTTTAGCTCTATTTATTTCAAAAGTGAAGGAAAAAACTAAAACAATATGGTAGAAATTATGGTTCACTTATAGAAAAAGAGTATCAATGGCTTTAAAAATTTCTTATGACCAACAAAAGTAGCCATTTTGGTTCTGGAAAACCCCATAAACAATGAGAGGTCCTTGGAGGGCAAAGCAAAAGAGAAAAAATTATTTTTAACCTCTGCAAGAAGTAAATTTTTAAAAAAAAAGTCAAATGCTTTAGAGATCAAAAAAGTTAAAGACACTTTGGATAAAACTTTTTCTTTGAAAATGAGTTTAAGCAAGCTCTTGCATTAAAAGTGAGCACTTATATCAGCAATAAATAATGTTAAATGATCAAAAACTTTGCCCTTAGACACATTTATCCCCTTCTTGCACAATATTTTAGTGGAAAAAGCTAAACACTATCCTAAAAACAAATGTTTTTCTCTGATTTCAGCTTCACTTCCCATTAATATTGCTAAAGCTGTGTTTATATAGATGGTATAACAATATCAATAGTAACAGCTTAAATAAATGATGGTAATTCTGCTAGAGGAGTATTTCAAAATCATGAATTTTTTTCTGAATTTACATTGATTGTCATCATAAGGTTGAATAACATTCTCATAACCATATCTTGTGGATTTCCCATTAATAACAATGAGTTAGATTTATACTATTAATGAAACAGCTAAACTTATAGTAAGTTTAATGCTGGTATATTATGCTTCTTATTGTACAGAAATTGCTACTGCATAGTATTTCCATATTACATAAACTAATTTTGCTAATTGGAGTATGTTCTGAAGATAAACTGGAGAGTTAGAATAAATAAATAACAAATTTTAGAAAACATAAGAATTATCTAGGAAAACCATTACCAGATGAAGTTATTGAAATGATTGTAAGGTAAATAATGAAATAAACATAACAAATCCGAAAAAAAGTTTTATTTTTATATCAATATCCTTTAAAGAACATTGTTATACAAATATCAAGTAGAGTAATGTACCAATATGTTGTGTATTGACTTGAAAATTCTAAAATTTTAATTAAAATTATTTTTTATGCATGCAGCCAAACCTTACGTGTAAAAGGTGTGCGTAAAAATATTTTTATTAATAAATTTGAATTCTTTGACCCAAAAAACTATTATTTATACATATAATATGTTTATTTTGCGATGTTTATTGAATTTTATTGAGTTTTTGCCATTTTTTTGATTATTCTGAGTCACTTTACATCGGTTGCCAACATATCATCAAGTATTAGTGTACTTTAATTGTGTATTTGTAAATGAAGTGCTAAAGTATGATAACTTGCTGCAGTCCTACAAGCCAGAAATTTAAATGGAAATTATTGAAAATCTAGCATAGAATGATTTTGAGCTATGAAGTAGTTTACAATGGCTTAAAGTTTTGACAAGTCAGTTTTAGATATTCCACACGCTATTTGTGTCAAAAGAGAAGTCAGATAAATCAAAAAATTGCAAAGCTGAAAAAATATATAACCCTGTGATGTTCTATATGTTAGTTTTAAATGAAAAGAAAGTTAAGACTCTTTACTTAAACATAGAATGTATATATAGGGTGCGTCAGGTGTTTGAGGATTGTCACCATTTTTAGATGTTTAAATTTTTTTTTCTATTTTTGAAAATAATAAACTAACAAAAGAATTGAATACAAAAATTTACAAATTGCACAATTTGCTAAAATTCCCTTATCTTTTATTTTTAAAATTCATAAGGAAGAAGAAGACAATTATGGTGATTTTTTTAAAGATACCTAATGTGAAAAGCATGAGCAATCTTTTGACTGCACTGTAAAAACTGAATTTATTCAGTGAGTTCAGACTATTGTTAATGAGAACTCCCAAAAGTTATTGAGGCCTATTGCAAAAGACCTTTGTATCACTGAAGATGCAATTCAAAGAACTGAAAATCTGCGCTACAAGTTTTATATGATGAAAAGTTGCCAGTTTATGTCACAGACCACCCAAGAGAATTGTTTGATAAGATCCAAAAGGCTTTGTTAAACAAACTGAAACATCTTGATGAGGAAAATAAGCTTTGGTTTTTTTTAGACAAAAATACTTTGACCATGTTCAAAAGGTGAACAGAAGAAATGGCAGATAGCTAAGTGCTGACCCTCCTGAAGTTCCAACAGTCAAGCACATAAAATTTCCTGCATCTTTTATGGTTTGGGGGGTTGTAACCAATGAAGAACTTGTGATGCCACCACGCTTCTTTCAAGAAGGACTGAGAGAGTCAAATCTACATTGAAGTTTTGGATATTATTGTTAAGCCATTAATCAATAGTATTTTTCAACAAGACTCACATATGGTTCGCAACATTACATGGTTCAAAACACTTAAGAATGGTTGTTGGACAGTTTTTATAATAACATTACCCCAAACTTGTGACCTCCAAATTCTCCAGACCTGAACCTGTTGGATTATTATGTGTAGAGCATCATTGATAGAGATGTTAGTAAACATCCTTACACCACCAAAGATTATCTGAAAGCATGCATTTTCACAATAATGGGCAACATTAATAAAAACCATCTCATATGTGTCTGCAGTCAGTTTAGCTCTCAAATTGAATCTGTCATTGAAGTGAGAAGGGATTTCATTCATTGAAATTGTTAAACAATAGTTCAGCTAATATATTTATGTAATTTTAATGAAACATGTAGTTTGTTGGCCTTTTTTATTATTTTTTAAAAGAATATGTTCTCAAATACCTGACACTCTGCATATTTTAAATTTAATCATATCATATGTTCATTAAATTATGCATATTCTATAAGTTTGTAGCTTACAATACACTAGAGCTCAAAACAGTATACTGTTAACTATACTATTTTGATAACTCTGATAACTATACTATTTATGTATGCTATGCAAATTTATAGAATATGCATAATAATTACTTTATTGAAATCATTTAAATGTATATTTTACTTTATAAAATTGCTAGGATTTTTAATGATGTTTATATATATGCTGTTTATAGATGAATTTTTGACATTAGTTTCTTATTTCATTCAAAAGAGTTCACCAAAGAGTTCATCAAGATGAGAAACCATACAGATGTATGAGTGGAGGGTGTAACAAAGCTTTTAAAACACCATCTGAATTAGCGCGTCATGAGTTTCGTCACACTGGTACAAAACCATTTAAATGTGATCAGTGTAGCAAGTCTTTTATTAGGAATGATGATTTAAAACGCCATTATTTTATTCACACAGGTCATTTATTTCTTTCCTTTTTAAAGTATATATTAATTTTTAAATGTTTTTATTTATTTAATACTCTTTATTAACCTAATTAGTAATCATTTGGTTAGTATTATATTAATCTAAATTATTATAAAAAAATAAAGTTCCGCACCACAATGTGAATGCAGATAAAATTAGAATTTTTTTTATTTCTTAAGGTCAGAAGCGCTTCAAATGTGACCAATGTGAGTTTTCATGTATTCAATCATTTGATCTTGTCAAACACAAGTATGTTCATGGTGGAGAGAAACCATATAAATGTGATTTTTGTGAGAAAAAGTTTACTCGCCCAGTACGGCTAAGAGAACATTTGCGTACTCATACTGGAGAGAAACCATTTTCATGTGAACTTTGTGGGAAGACTTTTGCTCAACAAACAGCCTTTAAATCTCATCAGGTAAAAATTTCAATTTTAGTGGTAATATTTCAGTTATAATCATTTGTTTGAACATAGATTTTCTAAAAGCTACAGAAGAAACTATCTAAGTAAGATGCTTAATCTGTCTCTGGTTTTGTATATTTTCTATTTAGTTTTATAATTCAACATGCTAAATTAATGTTATATTTTTACAAAACAAATTGCATTTTTAGCTTATTCATGAATCTGAAAAGATTTTACAAGCTTCACAATCACCTAAAAATATCCCCATATCAACAGAACTTCAATCTCAAGTCAACACTGAGAATTTCAAATGTTGTTTGTGCAACAAGAAATTTGCCTCTGCCAAAACATTAAAAAGACATGCTGTTGTTCATTCTGGTTAGCTGAACAGTTTCTAATAGCACATGCAACTATTTCTTTTTAAAGTTTTATAAAATTCTCATGAAAAGAAAACCAAAAATTTATTAGATTGCTGCCTTTTTAGGTGTAAAACCATTTGAATGCAACATCTGCAAGAAATCATTTGCTCGTGTTAGTGATTTGAGGCTACACTTACCTGTCCATGAAGAAGATAAACCATTCAAATGCAATCAGTGTGAAAAGATGTTTACACGCTTTAACACTTTAAAAGAGCACATCAGATTGCATTCAGGTATATATATTGTTTTTGTTTCATATTAAGAAAAATGCTGCAAACATTTTTTAGATATGCAGATTTTTGCATCTATAACTGGCACAAAAAAGTAACAATGACACCCGTCATCTAAGATTTTGATAAAATTTGGCACAGTTGTTATCTGCGTTGATAAGAATAGAAAAAGTGTTAATATTTAGGTCATAAGTATAAACTGTTCTCAAATTATGATCACATTTCAAGAATTAAATATTTCTATAATATACAAAATATGAGAAGGGGTTACAAAAAATTTCATATTCCTGAATACTTTTCATAAGAGAAAACTGTTCCAGGAACAATGTTTTTACCAGTCTGTGTCATCTTTTGTGTAATTAATGCCATAAGTTTATGACTTTAAATAAAGTTTCAATAATAGTCATAATACTGTACACAATCCTGAAGCAGAAAAAATCAGAACGTCCCAGTTCATGTTGTTCAAGTATGCTTGATTAAATAACTTTTTCTAAATGAAAATTAATGAAAGCTTATTGATTTTTTGAAAAGAGTCTTGGTTTTATCTTTTTTAATTATGAGTCTTGGTTTTTAATCCAAAAATACTTGAGTATATACATTTTAAGCACGAAAATTATCAAGCCTTAGTTATCTGTGTGTCTTCTGCAAAGAGACTCTGCCTCATTGAATTAACTAGGAATGCAGCTCTTTGTACTTTGAAATGTATTGTTAACATTTTATTTCTTCATAATCTAAAAAAGACAGGTTCTGATATATAATAAATAGATTCTGATTATGATTGAGAAGATTTAAAGGTATTTATGAAGTTTTTGTTTTTTTAAAACTGTGACCAATATTGAGTTATTGTGATGTGTATGTTATATATGTTAAAATTTATGACCTAAACTCTGACAATTTCCCTATTCTTAATGTGACTAACAGCTATCCCCAATTTAAATATCAGAAATGATGGTGTATTTGTAGTGTACTGGGTGTATGAAAAACTTTTGGAGCTCCATAAATTGGCATAGACTCTAAGTGACTAGAAAAAGTTTTAGTAGTTTATAGTACTTTGAAGGTGACAATAAAGTGAATTAAGTGTGTAATCTGAAGTGATAGAATGAGTTATATTTTTTGAAATGATAGAATGAAATAGTATGATTAAAAATTAATAGGCAGTTTTTCATTAAAATTTAAGTTACAAATTAACTTACAAGTTGATTGATTATAATCATGAGATGAATCAAAATGGTGTTTTTTTATGTTCCAAAATTTAAAAACTTATAAATTATCTCTTTGTCATCTATGTATTAATTTATATCAGGTGGATTTCCTTACAAATGTGAGAATTGTGGTAAAGTGTTTAATCATCGTTCTCATTTGAATGTTCATCTACGAACTCACACTGGTGAGAAGCCTTATTCTTGTAGCATCTGCTCAAAAGAATTTGCACGGAAGTCAAGCTTGCAATGTCATCTTCGAATGCATAATAACTTGAATGTAAATGTTAGTGGTTCAGCTGAACATGATGATAAAGAAAGTGAGTTTAGTGATACAAGTTTCAGTGAAGATCAGATGATGATGCAATTGCACCAGGGTGATCAAAATGTATGCTTACAAATCAATCATAAAAATTTACGGTTATTTTTCATACTTTACCTTGTATAGTTTTTTACTGTTTTGTTATATTATTTATGCCATTATACCAATTAGATTTTATCTTGTCTTGGCACTTCTACAAAGCGGAAGCGATCAGATTCCGCTGATTTGGATTTTCAAACAGAAAATAGTTTCTTGCTAAAACGTCAAATGACAAGCAGTTGCAACTCTCATTTGACTGGTTTTAATGAACGATTTATTCAAGAATCCCACCAACAGTTTAAGGTAAACTTAATTTTGGATTTCTAATTAAATGCTTAAAAGTCATTTCAGGTCAAAGCAGCTAGGCCATTTCACTTGTGGGTATTTTTGGTAATTTTTAACCTCTTATAGCCCCGAGTTGCCTGTAGTCAACATACCAAAAAATGGTTTAAAAGTTTAATTAAAATGATATTTTATAATAAAAAGAATGCTGAAAACTTTAGTTCAATATTTAACCAATCAAAATAAACAGACATTAAAAGGTTATACATTGAATTCTCAGGTTTATAAGCTTTTCGATTTTAAAAGATACAATTTTTGCGTGTTTGTAAATAAGGTCAGTTTTTAATCTTTGTTTTTCAGAAATATATTGTCTTTTTGCAGTTCAAAAAATGACTAATTTGTTTAATAACATATTTAATGTGGTTTTATATATTTTTCACATTAATTTTTCATCAAACGAGTTTTTAAATATAATTTAAACCTTTGTTGCTTTAAAGCAACATTGTGCATATCCGCTTAAAAAGTCAAACCGCAAAGTTTTGTTTGAAAACGCGTTTTGTTGACTTCAATTAAAAAGATGGGATAAAAAAGAAAAAAAAAGAGATTTTAGTTGATTACTCCTCTGCTATCGTCACCTATAACAAATGCATGGGAGATGTCAATCTTTTAGATGGACTATTGAGCTACTATCGTATTTCTGCTCGTTCAAAAAAGTGGTATCGTTGGCTAATCTGGCATTTTCTTGATGTTTCAGGAGTCCAAGCATGGATTTTGTATAGAAAAGATTCAGAAAATTAAAAAAACTAATGTCATTAAAATTTTTTAAAGTGCCAATTGCTGAATTATTGATTATGCTAGGGAAAAGGTCAATCAGAAAAGGACGACCTTCAAAATCAGTTGATCTGAATTATAATGCAAAGAAAATAAGAGGTCCTGCAGCGCCAATTCTGAACAAACTCATTCGAAATGATGGGTACAAACATTGGCCAGACTTTACAGATAAGAAAGGAAGATGTAGATATCCTGGTTGTAATGGTTTCCCTTAGGTAAAGTGCTCCAAGTGTGATGTCCATCTCTGTTTTACGCCAACATCCAACTGTTTTAAGACTTTTCATGAATCCTAAATATTTAATGCATTTCTCTAAATAAAATGTAAAATCAGAGAGATGTAAAGGAGAAAAATCAGGATTTTTCGTGTAAAGCACTATAATATCAGATTAAAAAAAAATTATTTTAGTACTTTATGCGTCCGTTGTTGCCTGAAAGCAACAAACTCTAAATTGACCCAAAAAAATAAAACAAGTGTTTTTTTTTAATTTCATTATTATACTAGGATCATATGTGACTAAAATTCAAAAAAGTATATTTTTTACACAACAAGAAATTAAAGTGGGCTATAAGAGGTTAATTTTAATATAGCCTTTAATAAAATTAGACAATCCTGAAAATTTATATTTTTAACTTCTTTTTTAACCAAACAGTTGTTGAATTTCTGTGCAAATTTTTAACACAATGTTTGAGATTTTCCTGTAAAATTAATTCTCAACTCAATTTAATTGCATTAGAAAAGAGCTATTATTTGCTTCTTACTTTTCTTTTAATATAATGGAGTTTTTTTTAATGAGAGCAGAGAGTATATTAGAGAAGTGATTGATATTAACGTAATTTTGAAAAACTGCTAAATTTTTTGCACACTTTTTTTGTCATTTTTAAAGTTGGGTTTTGCATATCTCCAGAAAAGAAAAGACTAGTAACTGAATTAAAGAAGCCTAACCTACCCTACATTACTTCAAACAACTGGATTTGAATCACCAATTTTTTGTCTTGTTTACATAAAGCTAAAGCTGTAGGAATAATTGACCCAAACTAAGACCTTGTCATCCAGTAAAAGATTGATCTTTACACTGGACAGCGCAACTCCAGTTTAACACAGCATTTACTGCTTTAGAAGCTTTTTACACATGCTGAGAGATTTGTTTTTTTTTATTCTTGGGAGTATGATCTGTGTAACCTCTGGCATACAAGATCAGCTGTAAAACAACCACCATCAATAATGATATGGGATGCTATATCTGAAATTGGACAAATTAACTTACTTTCTCCCAACTGGTTTAAAAATGAATGCCATCAATTGTAAACAAGTTCTCTAAGATCATTTGATGACATTCATTGGATTGTTTGCACAGAGATTTTTATGAAAAATGGTGCTAGATGTCAAACTGCTAAAATAACATGGCTACAAGAGACAGTGGTAAGGATGATATGAGAAAAAAAATGCAGAAAATGGATTTCAAGTATTTTGCCAAGTTTAATTAAAAAATTATATTTTTTAAACCTTTTAATTTATTTTCAAATCTTTTTAATTTCCATTGAAATAAAATGGAAATTAAAAAGATTTGTTTCTTATTAGTTCAAAGATTGAAAAACAAAGATGGCTTTTTATTTTAGGAAAAATTTGAAGAAAAGAAAAAATGTAATTAGCAGTTTGCTGATAAAATATGTCATTTATATTATCATAAAACACATAGCTGATTAAAACAACAAATCATGAAAGAAAAAATATTACAAAACTGCTAAAATTAAAACTATTTCTTTTGTGTACTTCATCAAAAATGCCACAAAAATCTCAATCTTCTCACTTAGTCCAGCCTGGTCCTTGTTTAAACTTCAGTTTTTGTCAATTGAAACAATATTTTTCTTAAAAATGGAACTAATATTTTCAAAAATGCATTAGTTTTGAGTTAAATTGATTATTTCTTGCTGGCTATCTGAAGGTCTGCAGCCAACTGTTTTGATATTCTATGGATATGCATGTATTTAAAAATTTTTTAAAATTATAGCTTGTTGTTTTTGTTTTTTTTTGTTATTGTGTTCATCTATCAGTGCATAAAAAGGAATTGATTTTGAAAAGAAATATCCAAATAAAGCAAGAATTCAACAACAAAAAAAAAAATTGGCAATCAATGTTGATGAACCTAGAGATGGTGGATTTGATACCACCACAACTGACAATGTTACAAGAACTGTATTTTAAAATTCTACCATCACAACTCAGATTTGTGAAGTGCCTGAGAAGAAGTGTCTTGTCGAAAACCTTTCTGTTTTATGGGGAACTTTATCTTGTGGCTTGCAGATAGATTCTGACAAATTAGACAAACTTTGCAAAGCTGCTAAAGACATCTACTTTGATTTTGTAAATGGTGGTAGATGGTACCACTTAACACCCACACTTCACAAAGTTTTTAAATACACCAAGGTTGTTCTTGATCAATGCATCCTTCCAACTGGAATGACCAGTGAAGAAGTCTCAGAGGCTAATAATAAAAGCCTTTGAAAATTTAGAATGAATCATGCAAGAAAAAACTCATGAAAGAATTAGATGCATGATGTATTTTTTTGACTGCTTGACATTAGTGATCCTGTAATCCAGGAGACATTTATTTCAAAACAAAAACACAGCAACTCCAAAATAAAATTGTCAAAAGAAATATTAGAGCTTCTGAAAGTTCCCAAAAAGCCTGTATTTGAGGAAGGAGACAGCACAATTAATATGGAATAAAAACCTCTTATGGCTATGCATATATTTTTTGCTTCAAACTTCTAATAATAAAAGTTATGACATCATGCAAGTTTATTTCTTTGTTTTCATACTGTATTTTTTGAACGATATTTTAAACATAAAAATAAATTTGATAGATTTATTTCCATGGATTATATGAATTTTAGGTTAAATTTTCATTCAGGCAAAACTCATTCAGAATTTGAAAATTTTGATGTAACTTTGTATTGACTATTTAAATATTAGAATTAAATAATAATAATATGAATTTATGAAAGATTTTTTAAGATAGATTTCAAGATAGATTAAGTTTTTGATAATTTAAGTTTTTTATGAAAATACAAATTTCATTACTAGAAATTGTTGTTGTTGTTGTTAAATATTATAAAAAGCAACTAACAAAGTTGGTCTACCAAGAAGTTTTTTGTTTTTGTATCAGAATAAAAAAAAAACTTCTATTGAAGTTATTGTTTGTATGGAATAATTTCATATCTCAGTTCAGTCAATATTTTCAAAATTTTTTAAACAACTTTTTAACTTGGTTAAAAATTTAGTTGAAGAATTCAACAAAAAAAATATCCTGGAGAAATTTGGACACCCATTCAAAGTCATGTTCAAGAAAATCAAAGCAGTTCTCCATCAACTTATAAACATCCTATTTTTTGCTGGTTTACTTAAAAATTTAAAGTTGTTACCGTTAGATTTAATTATCTAAAAGTAATGCAATTATTCATTTAGAATCAGTTTTTCTTTGGGAATCTGTTTTTAAGGGGTAAAAACCTTTAAATTAAAAACTTGTTAGATTGTTTATAAAATATTTATTCTAGGTTATGCAAGTTTTGCAATGTTTTGTTTAGAGCAAAAATTGAAAAAGAAGTGTTCTTGAATCCTATTTATTTTATTGGCCCTGCACAGTCTTTTAATCAGCTGCAGTTTAGTCATAGTATGCCTACAAATCATGTTCTAACCATCATAACACCTACAAGCACTGCTAAAGCACAATAAATCATGTTCTAGCCATCATAATACCTACAAGCACTGCTAAAGCACAATAAATCATGTTCTAGCCATCATAACACCTACAATCACTGCTAAAGCACAATAAAATAAAGTTAAAGTAAAAAACTTTGATTTGATAATTTGTAAAATAATGTTTGAATATTTTTGTAAAATAATATTTGAATACTTTTAAAAACAGATTTCCTATGAAAATATGTCTTAAATGTGTAATGTAATCTTCATTGTTTTAATTTTTTAGTTACAGTGTAAACTAGTCTTAAATGGGATATTTAAAAGTTGAATATTTTGAGAATTACTTTGAATTAGCAAATTTCTCCAGGAAATTTCCTTCATGTATTTCTTCAACTGTACCAGTTTTCCACAAAACCAAAGAATTATAATGAAACACCCTTACTAACTTGACAAGGATTTACTCTATGGCAAAAGATTTGAATTTTATATTTAAAGCTTTATATTTCAGGTTGAAGATGTCTCTGTTATGTCTCTTGGTTCCTTGCTGAATACAGATCATCTTATTTTAACCCACTCTTCAGATTCTCAATCTGATCAGGTGATGGCTTTGGATGGAAACACAGTTGTCTCTTTTAATCTTTCAGATCTTCAGGTATGTTTAAAAACTGATTTGTAGAAAATTCACGATCACGAATCATTTCACTTTTAAATGCTACTCAGATGGCTGCTCATTCGCATTTTAACACTTAGAGATATTTAGGAAAATATGAGGGATGTTTTTATGTTTTGCGGGTGTTGTATTTTTTATGCAGATAACGCAATGTCTTCTTTACAGCCGTTAAGAGATTTGCAAGGACTTGAAAATCAGTTACTCAATGAACAACAACAGAATTCACAGAATATGAATGAGCAAACTCGTGGAGTGGCAAATGAACATATCAACTTGGAAATGAGAGAGCAAAGAGAAAGAACGAACATGACTGGTGTTGCAGGTATCATTTATGCTCTGTTGCCCAATTTGAAAATAAAAAGTGAAAGGATATCGTTTAATGATTCTTTATTGTAAATTTATTTTTTCTTAATCGAAATTTAATTCATTTTTCTTTACATAAAAGATAATCTCACTTCTGCAGTCAATTTTTTTAAAAGTTATTATTTCGCTTCGTTTTAATGAGCCACTCATAGTCACCAATCAGTATAAAATATTCAATTTGTATTTTATAATTTATTTAGTAGGAAGTATAAACTTCGAAAGGTCTGTTCACATCGCTTCGTTTCGCGAAGAAAATAATTTGGTGAGAAATTGTTTGCACGTCTTTAATGCCTGACCATGAATAGTGACACAAACTAATTAAGTTTTATAGTTAATATGATAATATTATTTGAATTTTGATCAGGAAAATCAGTTGGAGAATATTGAACCTGGATATTTGCAAATGAATCGTGAACCAGAAAATATCGAAGTTACACTTCTCCAAATGAATCGTGATGAACAATCGTAAGTCAGTAACAGTATCAAAATTAGTAAAGGCGCTCAAGACGCAGTTTTAGTTCCTAATAATTAGAATACTCTTTATACGCACACACGCTTATATACTAAGTATATGAGCTCATATACTAAGTATATGAGCTCATATACTAAGTATATTTACATACATATACTTATTCTCATCCATAAGTATATGCATACATATATGTTTTATGACGAAGATGTATTTTTTCTTTGATCTTTTGTTAATTTTTTTTTTTTTTTTTTTGTAACCTAAGCGGGAAGCAAAGCCTTCTATTTATTTATATTTTTATGCGACGTGTACACGAGAGCAAGTTTATAGAGATTATAGAGATTTTTACTACCTTTGTATATAGCATATGTAAATTAATTGAACAAACTACTCTTGATTTTTTTTTCTCGTGTGTTAGCATCAGATTATTCTTGTGTCGGTTTTCTTTACATTGCTATAAAGAAATGACTGTTTATCAATGTTCGTATTAGCAACACCTCTTACTAGTTAAAACTTGGTTTTCTTCTCCGAAAGTGTAACAGATATTTTCATAGCATAATAATGCATTTTTCTTATTACCCAAAATCTAAAACGCGAGGTTTAAAAGTTTTACTTTAAAGTTTTAATATTTAAATAGGTAGCTAGTAACCTCTGTACTGTACCTTCTATTAGCATGATTACTTGAAAATAAGTGAGCGAAAAACGGCCTCAAAATTCATCGTAAGAACATAGAATTTAAAAAAAACCTAACAATATTTACAGAAACTATCTAAAATGGTCTTGCAAATGTACGTTATGACCTTCAATGATCATAACCCTTTTCATGTGTTTAGCACACCGATTCTCTATCTGTGTCTCTCTCCCTGTCCCTGTTGCTTTTGCTGGGGGATAACGGTTGACCATGGGTTACTTCGACCCATGGACAGTGCACCCGAGTGTCACCATTTTTTGCAAGACTTTGATTCTGTGCTTTGAACCTCATATGTCTTGTAAATAAATGGGCGCTCCATGCAAGGCTAGACACAACTGTAAATGCTAAAAAACTATAAGTGTTATATATAGCTCTGAAAAGTTTATCCTTGTTAGAATTGATTTTTATGTTATTGTTTATTATTCTTTCATGACTGTTGCTTATGGTGAAAACTATACTGACAGTGTAATACCAGCTATCAATTAGAGTCCAATTTTGCGTGGCCGCGTACATAGCAGTACCAATACCTATAGTCATAAAAAGTAGTGTCATGTTTAAAATTAAAGCTTTTATGTGGATGTTGGGTGTCAGCTGACGATTAAATATTCTGACATTAAAAAATCGTATTGTCGAATAAATAGCCATATTTAATCGTTGTCCAGTTGCTCGAAGAGTTAGAGCTGCGAGTGGAACTCCAAGTAATACAACACAGATGTATGATACTTTCCCACCTCTTGTGTAAAGAATACGAGAAGTTTGTCCTGTTCATAGAAAAATAACTATAAGCATTAGTCCAACAGTTAAAAGCTTTTAGTGGCAACATGCAATTTAATTAAAAACTACAATATATATATATATATATATATATATATATATATATATATATATATATATATATATATATATATATATATATATATATATACTTGAAAGAGTAAATTGTTACCTGTTCCTTGGGCTGTAGCTATCTGATAAGTGAAATCAGTCGCTTCGAGAAAGTTCCAAAGGTTCTCGTGTTCTGGCAATTTCCTCCTCTCCATTACGTTAGTTTCATCGCAATAATCTTTTATTGATTGTAAATGGAAGTCATTGTAAGAGAAGTTAAGACGCTTCTGAAACGTGGAAGAGTATAAGTACTATAGCCGTATGATTCAATTATCTTATGTATATTAAATCTTATCTTATTATATTAAATATTCTTATTTATTACTTCTACTAATTTAAGACTATTTATAATTACATTATTACATAGTGTCAACAGATTATACAAAATGTTCCAAGTCAGCAGGAAATCAGAATTTCAGCTATCCAAAAATAATTCAACGAACTTACAATCAAGTTATCAAATGCGGTTTGTGTAACCTTTGACTCCGATTGACCTTCCAACAACAAAAAAAGTGCACCACCCAAACATATATAAAGGTAGAAAACTAAACACATCATTAGTGCTAAGTTCGTTTCTGGCTTTAACCTTATCCAGTTCATGCTACACATCCCACAATTCAAAGCCGTTCTTCGCTTCAATCCATTTCCTTTAAGGAGTGTTTTCATATCACGTTTCATCAATATTGTAATATTGTAATGATAAAATTCAGTTAATCGCGATTGATGTATAGATGAAGTGTTGAGAAACTTCCTGAAATTAGGTGATATTGTTTTAAAAATGATTCTATGATGACACTTATTTGGGACTAATGTCTACATTTTAAATTTATTTTTAAAAAGTTACTAATTCCTAACTGTAAAAGACAAAACAACTTTTAGATGTTAGATTGCAGTATTAGAAAATACAAAAAAAAACACTCTTTTTTATGCCTATTGCATAAAGTGAGTTTGATCAATAAATACTTACTTTCTCTTCTTCTTCCTTCTCAAATATTGTTTTCATCACCAACGCTCGCGGTCATTTTTTTATTTTTTTTATTTCAAAATATTTTTGTTGTTTTTTTAACGACTAACCGACCTCCTTTTATCTTAAGAGCTTTGTTTTATTTACGTGGAAACGTTCTTATTTAGAGATATTAAACAGGGGGCTGAAATTGGTCATATCTGTTCTTACAAAAAAAGACTAAGGTTTCCCAGACTTTTCCAGAAATAATTTTTCAACTTAAAATGTTTAGCTGAGAAGTAACGAACTGATTTAGAGTTTTATTTTAACAATAATATAAGTTAGCTTTTAAATTACGCTTTTTGTGGTTATTGTTTTGTTTATGAACTTTATTTTCAGAAGATTTCAAATTTAATAAAACAATGCATTTATATTTGTAGGGAAAATTAAGTAAAACGTGTTTACTTCGCAAAATATTAATGTATTAACTAAAGAAATTGTGCAGATGTTACTTTGACCTCTTCTATAAACTGATCCATTACTATGAAAGCATCTGCCATGCAAAGCACTTTGTATAATGTGATATTTAAGCAAACCCAAGACATTTTTATTGAAAGATTGAATTTCAGACGGACGTCATATACGACGTTAGATTTTATGTGTATATATATGTATATGTATATATATATATATGCATATGTATATGTATATGTATATCTATATATATGTGAAGTTTTAAAAACAACAGTTTCGTTATAAACTTTATTTCAAACTTCATATTAAACTTAAAAACAATTTGTAAAAGTTTTTCAACTTTTTTATGTTGATTTTCTTTTTGCTATTTTCTACATATTCGTTACATTTTTTCTATTTTCTATTTTCTTCGTTACATTTTTTTTAAGGTGATGAGAGGAAGGGAGAAGGGCAAACGGTTCTTTTCTCAAAAAATATTCATTTAATACGTACCTACAAAAAAAGCTTTTAAAAACTTTCATTGGCCTAGTTTTCATTATTTATTTGCTGGCATTGTGTGGCAAATACGGATGCAGCAAATGATTACAAATACAGTGATTATATAATTTAACCACTATCTTTACTGCAACGATCTTGTTGGGTGTGACGTTGAATTGACTTAATCATCTTGTGAGCATGCGGAAAGATTATTCTATGCACTTATGACAAGAATCAGTTATATACATTGTGGTTATGTGCATTAAAGTTTACAATTTTCCTAGACAACCCTCGCAAGCTTGTTGTTTTTATTTCTAACCAAGATTTAAAAAACCTTTTTTTTTGTCTCAAACTAAATACTTAAAATAAATTTGAATCGCATAATAGAAAAAGATTTAAAAGGTATCTGAAAAGAGCGTGTAATTTGCAGATCATATTTGAAAATTACCTGCATAAGCCAAATGAAAAGATTAGAAAACTTCATTATATTGAAAACAGTTTTAGACTTGAATTTGCATTTTTTAGCTTGTTTATTTTTACCTTGAGGTTCCAAAAAATAAAGTAAATAAGGCAAAGAACCAAATATACAAGCCGACCAAAAGAATCATTCTTTGGTTGGCCCAATCGCGTGATTAAAAAAAATAACAACTCAGATTCATTATTGGTGATCATCACTTAGAGGTCTGAATAATTTCAAACAAACTTTCTTTTTGGTTAATTCTTTCCTCTTTTGTTGATTATGCCAATACGATTTTTCTAAAGTTGATCACAAATCGTAGACAGAAGAAACAATACTTATCAATATCATGTCCAATCTTCACTAAGAAAAGGAGAAATTCTAAAATATCTTAATTAAAATATCTTAAATAGAGCTCGCGACAGATGCATACAGTTATTGATTTTTTATAATAAGCTACTTTATTGTTCTTGCATCTTAACTAATTACATGAATTTTCAAGTTTCCTGACTTCAAGTTCAAGTTAATTTACCCGGAGATGATACCAGTTCAGTTTTGCATGGTTATCTACAGCTGATATCTTTGAGTTTGTTGAGCCTAAGAAAACTTTTAACTAGTTTTTGTATTCCTTTTAGATGGCATTCACACTTTAGTGCAGAATTTGCCAAGCATCAAACTCTTTTTCATTCCACCATCACAGTGTATCTAACTATTCATCAACTGAATACTAATGAATGTCGCAGTTTCCTTTTTTCGATGTTAATGCTGTTACAGTGCGCTTAAACTATATGTTTTAAAAAGATTTTAGTGGCGATAGTTAAAACATTCAAATACACATTTAAATTATTATTAAGTGTGTTTCCGCCCTTTATTTTCTACCATTAAAATTACTTCCCAAAAAACTACAAAAAATATTTCTTGAAATTTGATTGGTACAAAACATTAGAAAAAAACGCTTTATAAACAAACAAGAGAGAAGATTTCAAAACGAAAGAAAAACTGCTTAATTTTCCTTTGTTAATAAAATCTCTCATCAAAACTTTTTTTCTTTTCGAAAGTAAAGGTATTGACTTTACGGTATGTCGAGTTCAGGCATGCAAAGGCGTTTTTGTGAAATTTAGATCTTTTTGTGAAAACAAGAACGAATTTAATTAAAATTTAATATTATTTCTTTTTAAAAATATTAATAAAAATATAGCTACTTATTCAACATTCGCAAAACTAGCCTCTCCAATTTGGCGGTATCCACCTGAAACTATGCTATTCCCCTCCCCCGCGCAACAAATCCCTCTTTTTTTATATCGAAAAAAATCAGTAAAAAATTTCCGTAAAAAAATACGTCATACTTTTGTAAAACTCCCAAAAAAAAACGCGGTGAAAAACACTAAAAAAACACGTCATCAAATTGCCACATTCTTATTGATAGGGCAATAAACAAAAGCTGTATTTAACTCAGTTTTTAACTTAACTTTTCTCGTATAGTTTAGAGTAATACTATTACTTTTTAACATTGGTGCTTGGACTTCCGTTAATAAAGAATAATAATGACTAAAGTACAAACTTTTGAATCAGTCATTTGAAATGAAATTTGAAATAAATTTTATATTTAGGTTTTCAAAGTAATAAGATTCCAGAAAAAAATTTGCAATACCTCACATATTATTTTGTTTCAACCCTTTAAGACATTGGACAGAATTGCTATTCAATTAAATCCGTTAAACTTACTTTGCAGAAGTAACAATTGTAAAAAAGCAAAAGTAACGAATAAAAAACAACAAAAAAAAAAACGCAAAAGTAATGAATGTAAACAATGTCACCATAATTTTTTGCTGTTTTATAAACACAAAATGTGCTATATTAACAAATTCGATTTGTTTTATAATACCAATATGGAAATGTGTATTTTTTTCGTTATTTACGGAAACGCCATTCGCCGATTCTTATTTACTTGAGCAAAAGAGACGACTATCGTTGCTGTGGAAAGTTCCCTGCTGATTCTGTTATGGGCGCTCGGCAGTATTTACGGTATTTTCACAATTGAATGAAGGATATTTACCAATTAAAACGATTATTTACAAATAAAATGATAATTAGCAATAGACAACTGAAATTGATAGAACTTGCTGTAAGTGATGTTCATTTCAAGAAATCTTGTGTTGAAACAGAGCGAGTTAGTTGATACATTAATTTAATTAATACATTTTTTATCATTAAAAGTGAGTGAATAAAGGCCTTAATAGTGTAAAACTGACTGAACGACGTAATATGATAAAAATATAATAGAAAGTCAAGGTAATTATATCAAAAACGCGGCGTTGGTTGAAAAAACAAAGAAAATACGGCTTCTTTGTTTTCTTGTTTCAGCTCCGTTCTTACTCAAAACATCTCTGTGTTTCACGACTATTTCTTACCTGGCTTGTCTCGCATTATAATTCTAGTACAAGTGCTAACTGGCCAAAACAATTTGGATTGCTCCTTAAAAGTCTGGATTAAAATATGATAACGATCAACATTGCTATTATTTGGGGAGATGTAGATATTCCTCAACTATGACAACACGTAAGTTAAACAAGCTTTGATACAAAGGTAGTATTTCTAATAGTCTACCTTTAATATATCTTAAAATTAAGGTACTCACACTTTAGTCTGCTTTACACTGTCTACATATTCTCCTACAAACTCATGTCTATAGATAGTGATAACGACAAAAAAACCAGCTTGAATCAACTGATTATAATTTGGACACCATTTAATGCTTAGCGAACACACACACACATGTGTGTGTGTGTGTGTGTGTGTGTGTGTGTGTGTGTGTGTGTGTGTGTGTGTGTGTGTGTATATATATATATATTTATATAAATATATATATTTATGTATATATAATTATTCATTTTATATTTATGTATAAATCATCATCATCATCATCATCATCATCATCATCATCATCATCATCATCATCATCATCATCATCATCATCATCATCATCATTATTATTATTATTTTTATTCTTCTTCTTCTTCTTCTTCTTCTTCTTCTTATTATTATTATTATTATTATTATTATTATTATTATTATTATTATTATTATTATTATTACTATTATTATTGTTATCATTATTATTGTTATTGTTATTGTTATTATTATTACTATTATTATTATTATCAATATTATCATCATCACATCATCATCATCATCATCATCATCATCATCATCATCATCATCATCATCATCATCATCATCATCATCATCATCATCATCATCATCATCATCATTATCATCATTGTTGTAATTGTTATTATTGTCATTATTGTTATTGTTATTGATGTTGTTGTTGCTGTTGTTACTTCTACTTCTACTACTACTACTACTACTTGCATACACACAGGTACACTTAAAATAGATGAAGAAGTACTACATTATATAGATTATTATCAAAAATGGGAAGTGAGAGGTACAGAGATAGGGAGGGGAGGCCAAGGCATAATTAACAATAACTTAAGAAAGTATCTTTGTTTTTTATATCTGCTGTCTGTTTTTATCTACTAAGATAAATATAGTTTAATTAATCAAAGATAATTATCAAAAGTTCTAAAAAGCATGTTTTATTCTTTTTCACTATTTACTACAAATACTTTAGATATTGTAATTCCAAATTCTTTATTGCAGATATATATTTCAAGGTCAGAAATAATATTCAATCAGATATAAAGAAATATCCAATGTTAAGACATCTGAATATTAGACAGTGTATGTTATTAAATATAGAACTAGTTCATTTAAAGATTTTTAAGAAAAGGGAAAATTATTGAAAATTTTGTTTCAATTTTCATTTTACTATATTAGTAAATTATTGTAGAATAGAGTACATTATAATAAATTCAATTATTGTTCACAACATAAAGCGTAATATTTAAATCATTCTAATGATAAAATTTGAATGTTTTTTATTGTGTTTTTATATAACCAATAAGTAGTATGCCCTTCCATGCATTTTTAGAAAGAACTGCTAAAACTTTAACGAATGGTGCATAGTTTATCAAAATTTGTTTATATTTGCTGAACATATTAGCATAGTAATAAGTTTTCAAGTTTTGAAAACCATGGAATCTCATGTATATGCATAATGCTAGTATTATTATACTTTAAATAATCTTTTTATTGTTAATAAAGGTAAAAAAGTTAATATTAATTGTATTAACAAAGTCCTCCATTTAGAGGAAGAAAAAAAACCAACAACTTATTGACTATGGCAATACATTTGTTAGTCAAATATTCAGCATATGGTCAAGGAAATTAGGCTGCTTTAGAGAAAGCTTATTGCTTTATACACACATTGTCAAGCTGATCCAATTTTCATAGTGAGTTGTGAGCACTGATAAAACTGCACAATTCACTAGCCCAAAATCTGTGAAAAATACAGTCTCATCAGACCAACCCAACCACTAACAAGTAGCAAGAATGTATATGAAAAAAGTCTGCAGTTGATTTGAGTTTAATGATCTGGTGCTGCAACTGCCCTGTTGGAAGACTTTGGAATTCTATAAAAGAGCCTCATTTTCATTTGTTTATTTCAATTTTTGCTGCTATTGCTAGTGAACTCACAAAACTAAAGTGCTCTGATATGCATAACAAAAAACGTATATCTAAAAAAAAAAAAGAAAGAAAGATCATTGAGATTCGATGAAAGATTAAACTGTCTGTCTTTAACGTCTCTTGAGACTGATATTCTTCTCAATATTGATTTTGATGATATTATTGAAGAGATTTCAAGAAGAAAATCATTAAAGCATCACATATGAATTTAAGTATTGTTTAAATAAGTGTTTATTATTTCACTGTTTCATTTTCATTTTTAAAAGTTTAGAAAAAAAAGAGAGAGCTATCAATTTGAGTCTAGCATAGGGTCCACATTCTAAGCAGCTTAAAGTCTTGATTTACACATTGATATATATTGTATCAAGAAATGTCAAGTTGTAAAGTCACGCCAAAAATATTAACATAAGATGATGCAGTTCACTTAGTTGATTTGCTTGTTGAGCAAATGAAAGTTTTTATTCTTTAACCAATAGAATGCCTTTGTAGTTCATTCAGAAATTTCTTTGGTTTTTAATGGTAATAGTCAAATGTCAGCATAATAGGCAGCTTGTCTTTGCCATAAGGGATTGTATGTACTCTCAGACATGATAGTTTTTTTTTAAATTATTTCTTAATGGAAACTTTAATTTTTATTTTAAAATATATTTTACAACATTTTTAACTGATCGATAATTTAATATAGTTTAACTTTTATTATTTTACTACAGAATACTCCAGGAGCTTTTTTTTGCATAATTTGCAGAATTCCTTGCACACACAGTTGAAAGCTGTCAAAAGGAGTGTATTTTTATACTTGTTAGTGAAGTAGTGCAGCTAGCTTGTAATAAAAAAAGCAATCAGAAATGAGTTTCTAATGAATCCTATTCAAATTGTAGTCATTAACAAGAAGTCAGAATATGTTTTTATTGTTTTTTGTTATTTATAGGTAATTGTCTTCTGTAATGCATCATTTGAAGGTGAAATAAATCCAAATATATCTATATTCTATACTTTGAAATAAATTTTTTTCCAAAAGTATTGCAGGGCATACTACAAGTTGGTTTAAAAAAATTATGAACAAAATAAAAGCACTTTGACTTTTTCAATATTAACACTGAGCTATCTTAGGGCTAGTTGAAGACATTTAAGTTTTTGAAAGAATTTTAAAGAAGCTCTTTATATTTCCAGTGGGTACTTCATCACCTACAGTATCAACAAATGCAATTCTCATTGAAATGACTACACTTTCATCACAAGTTGACTACAGAGATTATTATAAAGGTCTTGCATTAGCACTTAGTTCATGTATATTTATTGGTACAAGTTTTATTGTTAAAAAAAAAGGCTTACTTCGAGTTAACCGTTTATCTGGTTCAAGGGCTGGTAAGTACTTTACTTACATTTTACTGCTTGTGCATACAGACTCAATTATATTACATCTTAAAAGTTATATTTATAATGCTATAAACTAAAAGTTAAATAGGATAGCATGAAAATTACAGATAAAATACTGTGTAAGATATTTATTTGTCTTCACTAATTTTTTGACGGTGATATCAAAGTTGATTATGCAATTCATTTTTTCATTCTTTTTTGGTAGAATGTAATTCTCCTAAGATTTTTTCAAAAGATTTCAGAAAATTATCTGGGGTTATCCATTCTTATGTTTTCTTGATCTCTTTACTTTTAAATACTTTTAAAGTTTCCTAGATAGGAAAGTTTTTCCCATTGGATATAAATTTTATGTTTCCTTCTGGGATTTGCTTTAGTGGAACTTTGATCTTATTTTTTGTGTAGTTTAATTTCTTTTATAAGTTTCTGCATTTTTCCAAGTGCATAAGTAATTTATGATAATTTATTCCAATTGCTTTAAGCAAGTTTTTTTAAAAAGAGCTGTTAAACTGAAAGTAAGGTTTGACTAAACTTTGGCAAATGTTTGCCCGAAAAATTGCTGTGTATGGTATTGTGTGGTATTTCAATAATTTTTAGTTAGTTATTGTTGAGCAGTTTTTAAAAAATGTTTTAGAGCACCTTGTTTAAAAGATTTACATTCTGCGTCAAATGAGTATTATCTTAGTTTAAAGTTGATTTTCATTGAACTTACATTTTAATTTAATGTAATTTTAGTGTTAATCTATATTTTAGTGTAACTATGTGTAATGTTCTTCAATGAATTTGAGTTTAAATGTAGCTATGTGTAATGTTCTTCAATGAATTTGAGTTTAAATAATCCATAAAAAACATTAAAAACCAATATCTATTATGACATATAGAGCTAGAAGTTTGAGCTCTAATTTGGAACTTCGTTTTGCCAATGTATTTTTTTAAGCAGTTACATTCAATTATATAAGTTCCAGGTTGGCTATTGCATGGTAATTTAGATTTGTTTTTACATGTTAGCAGTGATCTTAAATTAGAATTAGATTTAAAAAATTATTGTATATCCAACTTTTCTAAAGATTTTTTTAATTTTGGAGACAGTGATGGTATCCATGGTAATGATACTGTATGGGAGCCGTCATACTTGGATTGAATTTTATTGTTTTTTATGGACCTTTTTTTTAAATTTGTTTTGTAGTACTTTTACAATGTATAATTGTTCTTGTTTATGTTTAAAAATGTTATTATTAAAATAGCTGTATAAAACTTAACTGAAGGTCTTTTTAAATAGGAGAAGGTGGATATGCATACCTCAAAGAATGGATGTGGTGGATTGGTCTTATCACAAGTCAGGGGAATTAAGATTTTTAAATATGTTATTTGTTTCTTCCTGTTACTTTTTATGTTCCATTTCTTAATATAAATTTCGTCAGTTTCTAAAAGTTCATGTTTCAAATATTTAAAAGTTTAAGTTTGCTTTAATTTCTTTAAAAATTTTAGTTACACGTAAATACATATTTTTAGAAAATTTAAGTTACACGTAAATACATATTTTTAGAAAATTTAGGTTACACATAAATACATATTTTTAGAAAATTTTGAACTAAATATGTAGATCAAACTTTGTATGTAGATAATCTGGTTCATTTATATTCTGCTATCTAGTTTAAAATACTCAAAAAATTCAACACTAATAAAATTTTTTCTTGTTTAAAATGTCCAAAATTTTGTTTTGAACATCTTAAACAAGAAAAAACTTTGATCAGTGTTAAAATTATTTATTGAATTATTAAAGGGGTTTTATCTGTTTAAATTATATATGCTAGTATTAATTTATATATGCTAGTATTAATTTATATATGCTAGTATTAATTTAATAGTTTCTATCTTTTTATTATGTTGTAGCTATAAAGATTTCAAATTAAATTTGCTTATGAAGGTAATTGTAAATTAAATTCAGTGTTCTGTTGCATTTTAGTGGTTGTCGGTGAGGCTGCAAATTTTACTGCTTATGCCTTTGCTCCTGCCATTCTTGTAACGCCATTAGGTGCTATTAGTGTTATTGTGAGGTAAAAGTAGTTTAATATAGCTAATGTTTATTTAATAGTAAAAAATGAGATGAGACTCTATAACTGGATAAAGGATAGTTAATAAATATCAATTAAATCTTATTGATTTATGATTTACAGGTTTTTTTTTCTGGGATATTTTCTAAATTCAATAAACATGCTATCAATTTGCATACAGTTTCTATCTAAAGAGACTTTTCTTTAAATAGAAATAGCAAAAGTTTCTATTCTGCTCTGTCTTGATAATACATTTATAATATATTATTTTATGTTCATCAGAAGTTTTTTTCTTTGTTACAATATTTTGCAATCTGTTTTTTAGCAATTCCTTTTAAAAAAGAGTAAATTATTTCTTAATTACAATAGCATTATACTTAAGTTTGATTTAGGTGTGCATTTAAAGTATTTAGGCTAAATGTTTTGGAGTACCAGAATGAGATAGTAGTAATGTAATATTATAACGTTTATTGTTGTTTTAACAGTGCTGTTCTTGCTTCAATTATGTTAAAAGAAAGACTGAACTTGCATGGTAAAGTTGGCTGCTTTTTGTGCGTAATTGGTTCAACAATTTTAGTTATTCATGCACCTCCTGAAGAAAATGTTAATGACATGGAAGAATTATCTGCTAAGCTAAGAGATCCTTGTAAGGTTTTATATTTTATTACCTTTATTTGATATATAACACAGGGCAATACCAAAAAATTGTTTGTGTTTTACTTTCTTAATTTTTTGTATAGAACCATAAATATGTTTTTCACCATCAAATCAAGTTTTCTATTACTTTATTTATGGCATAACAAAATATATCAAAAAACAGGAAAGCAGCTAATGCAATCTCTGTATTTCAAATTAATTGCAACTTTTGATTTTTGTTGATAATTATACTTTCATAATGTCTTTACATGTGTTATGGAAATGTAGTATAGATTTCCATATGTGTGACTAGGCCTCCGTTTTTTTTTTTTTTTTTCTGATTTGAAAAGAAACACTGTGCTCTCCTGAGACCGCCAGGGTAAATTTTGGTTTACTCTAATTTTTTTTGTTTAATTATTAATATTGGGTTTAGGTAAGTATTTTAAAATAATTTTTAAAATCTAAACTAACTTTTAAACATATTTTTTTTGCAAAAATAGTTTTTACCTAAAATAACATATGGAGGGGGAGGGGGTTTTATGAGGAGGGCAGGGATTTTTTTCAAAATTTATAGGGGTATTACACTTCTAAAACAATTTTTGTTACAAAAAATACAACTTTAAAATGAAAAAATGAGATCATTTATGATAAAATTAAGATAAATTCTAGATTAACAATATAACATCAAGGCAATAAATGTAGCAGTTTAACATGAAATATTGAAATTCCTTATAAAATAATTCAATCATTTCAAAGTTCACAATAATTAAAAATTTTAAAAAATGAGAGAAAATGACTACTTGAAACTGTTTATACCAAACTCAATCACACTTTTCTTAAGCTGTTTTGCATAATCATTGTGTTCCAAACGACGCTTGTATCGCTTCCATACTTGATAGTGATAGTGGTGAGCACTTTCTCCTGCCTGCTCGGCATATACACCAAGCCCAAACTGACTATGCTGAAGAAAAGGAACAAGATGACATACTAAAATATGAACTTTCCAGCTAATATTTAATTGGTAGTTAAACTTTTCCAGAAGATGAAGCTGCAGATTTTCGAAAGCTTTTTTAAAATCTAAAACTGATTCAGCAATAGATTCTCCAATAAACATGCTAAAACCTTTTGTTTTAATAATTGAAAACTTTCTAAGACAGTTAACTACAGGTTGGAGAAATATCATATTTGGTAATATAGAGGCTGCACTTAAAAGGTCAACTTCTAAATTATCTAATTTATCTAAAAGTCTCTGTGAATTATTACCATCCAAACCAGTTCCGTGGTAACCTCTAAAGATTATATAATTCGACTTAAGCCACGAATCAAAATCAGGCCACAATGTAATTAATATTTTTACAAACATAGAAGTAATACCAATAAGAATGTGTAACTCTGGTGGAGGAATGAGATGTTCTACTAAAGTTTCTAGAGGTTCATCAAGATACACAACTCTAGGAGAAATACAGTTTTTAAATTCCATCATGTGATTCTTTTTACATCCATCTTCAATGAACTTGTTGTAGTTGGTATCAATTGAACCTAAGGTTCTTTTTTTTCCGCTCTCAAGAGCACTTTCCCCTTCACACCAGAGACATGCATACTTGCCGCTGTGACTGCTTAAACCAAATAAAGAGTTACCACATTTTAGATCAAATGCTATTGAATATTTTACATCACTCAGAGCTAGTGGTTTCAATAGTTTGCTAAGATTACCATTATGCTCTGAAACATCTTCAACTAAAGCCAAAACCAATGATCTTTTTACACCACAATCATCAAGACTTTTTGAAGTTGTATGTTTACATAGTGGGTCAAAAACATTTATAACGCATTTAAGAAAACCCTGTCCACCATCAATGGAAACCCTAGCAATAGTGTTATAAGGATTCAAACTTCTTTCATTAATCATATGAAGAATTAAATCAGAAGTATCTTTTACAAATACCAAACTCCGACTTATCTCTTCATCCCCTGAAATGAATGATTCAGTTTTGACATCATAAAAATCTGAAAATACATTATGCAGCTCCTCTATCTGAGTTGATATATTAGGTTCTAACATTTTCTTCCCTAAATTTTGTCGCATATGTTTACAAAGTAGGTTAGTCTTTCTTTTACTCAGGTTTAGAGTATTAGAGATTTCCATTATAGTTTCTAGAGATAACTTTTTAACGGATGCTCTGCTGCATTTATTATCAGGTGTGCCAACAACAATAAGAAGATTGTTTCCAAAGGTTTTTAAAGGAAACTTGTCTCCAGATTTAATATGGTCTCTTTTCATTTTTATTTTGAGAATCCCAGAAGCAACTTGTTCACTGGATACACTTCCAAGACCTTCAGCCAACATAATTAAGTTTTTTACAGCTTCACTTTTACAGCAAAAATGAGAAATTCCTTTGCCTAAATAGAAATTTAAAGTAGAAAAAACTCTGATATTATTATATTTGTAAAACATATAAAAATAATACACTAATATTTAATAAGTCTATCATAAACTATGCATTGACTAGCATAGACTCTGCTAAATTTAAATTTTTTTTTTTTACTAATTGAAGAAATAGTTTATTAACTAAAATATATAAGTTATACAATATTTTTAATTTGTTTAAGGAAATCATACCTATTGTAGAAAAGCAAGAAGGACATATCTTTTTAACAATTTTATCAACGATGTCTTGATTATTTGTTGTGATCTGTTCAGATATTTCACTAATATCAGATGATCTTCTAAGCTTTTGTCTGTTTATTTGAGATATTTTCTCAATCCAATCATTTAATTTTGATGTTTCACCCCTGTTCAATGCATATAAATTTGTTTTGCAAGAATTACAAATGTTTTTTGGACAACACTCTTTTTCTACATCATATTCTCTCCAAATCAAATTTTGAATGTGAAGTTGTAATGCGGGAGTTACTTTAATAAGTTTATGTGATCCTTTTCCAAAGGAAATAAAGCAACATGCACAAATTAGACATTTTTCATCGGCCATTTTGACAAAAAAATATAAGTTTTATATGATCGCTTTTAACTGTAATAATAATTATTTTCATCGGTATTGCAACATTTTGTACCAAATAGAATAGATGACGCAATCATAAAATGACGCAATTTATTTTAGGCATTTTAATTAATTAAATCTAAAATTTCTATGTTTAAAAGTTAGTTTAGATTTTAAAAATTATTTCAAAATACTTTGTTTAACCCATTAATAGTAAATAAACAAAAAAATTTAGAGTAAACCAAAATTTACCCTGGCGGTCTCAGGAGTGCACAGTGGAAAACTCATTAATGATTATCCTTTCATCCAAATATTATTTTGAGTTTATTATGTAAAAAACAACCATAGCCCCAATATGTAATTATTTAGAAAGGGGAACTTAAAATATCTGAAAAACATTCAAACTAACCCCCATTTAAAAGTGCCATATAGCAATAAGAATAGTATCTATGTAAATATCTTATATGTAATATTCATGGTGTTTTTTTTTTTGAGGTCTATTCATTTTATTAGTTTTAGATATACATAAGTATCTAATAAAGTTTTCTATAAATTATATTTAACTGTTTTTTAATAACCTAGTTATTTTTATTAGTTGAGAATAAAGTTTTATTGTTTGTTTTATTTTAAACATTTTTTAGTGTTATATTGTGTTTTTTTGTGTTCATTGGTTGTTTTTTTTTTAGTATTCATCAGTTATGCTGTATTTTTTTAGAGTTCATCGATTATACTGTATTTCTTTTAGTGTTCATTGGTTATACTGTATTGGTATTGCTTGTTTCAACTTTCCTCACTGTTTATGTTGCTCCAAAGTATGGGAAAACAAATGTTCTTGTTTATATTACAATTTGCTCCCTCACTGGCTCATTAACAGTTTCTGCTTGTAAAGGTCTAGGAATTGCTATAAAAGAAACACTTGCTCATAATAGCCAAGTTTCTAATCCTATTGTTTGGATGCTATTTATTGGTGGAGCTCTTTGCATCATGGTTCAAATGAATTTCCTTAACAAGGCATTAGATATATTCAATACTTCAATTGTAACTCCAATTTATTATGTGATGTTTACAACGTTTGCAATAACAGCATCCGCTATTCTTTACAAGGAATGGGCTGAGTTGAATGCAAAAGATGCTTTAGGATCAATATGTGGTTTTCTAACAATCATAAATGGCGTGTTCCTATTACACGCATTTAAAGACATAAAGTTTTCACTTCAAGATTTGTATGGATCTGTTACAACATCAAAAAGTTTAACTAATGGTGAGACTAATATACTTATAACAAATCTTGAAAGTGATGATGATAATGATGATTCAGTGACAGCTTTATCAAACAATTCAAATGAGTATTTAACAAGCAAATTTTGATTGTTTTATAATGAGTTAGAAAAACTAGTAAATTTTTAATTAACAATTTTTTTATACTTTCATATTCAAATGGTGACAATTTATAGCTCAACCAATTTTCCTAATTTAGACCAATTAATAGTTTTAAGAGTTTTTCAAAAGAAATACTCCTTTTTCAAGATTTACATCTTGTGTATTTTTTTTTGTTGTTGCTAAAAGTCCAATGTTTTCCTTATGTTCAGATTGTTATACATACTTGTCTATTTATTGCCTAAAAATTTTATGGTTTTTTTAATTTCTTATTTTTACTTATTAATTGTAATATTTTAACAAATGTTTTGGATCAAGACATTTAATTGTAAATGAAGATGCTTTAGTTTTTTTTCTTGGGTTGTCTTTTTTTCTAGTGACATTTTATATAAGTAATGGCACACTATCTATATGGTAAAAAATTTGGGTGAAGTTTTAGTTAAATTCAGTTTTAGGATTCTTAAATTTTGTTCTTTTTCAGTAAAAGTTTGCTCTCTTTTTTGTATTATTAATGAGATTTTTCTCACTTATTTTTAAGTATTTGTTTTAAAAATCTTCTATCCAATAAAGTATAAAATATAATTAAAAGAAAAATATTCAATAAAGGTTATTGCATTTTATTGAATTTTAAAATCTGTCATGAAATCTAAAGTACCTTTTCATGTTTTACAATTTTTTATTTCTATTTAGGTATGTAGAAACTGATGTGTAAGCAATGTATTGCCTTTGCTTTTACATTGTTCTGTTGGTATTTATAGTTGGTATGTAAATGATCTATGATTGTTATCTATAATTATTCACAACTTTTGAACTGCTATTGTAAATGTTACAAAGTGATTAGTAATTTTTTTAGATGAAAGTAGCCAATTATGTTACTCTGATGTCAAACTTAAGGCCATTCCAGCAGAGCATCTTTACAATAAGTTAAAAAAGCCCCTAGTCATTGGCTATTTAGGTAATATAAATCGTTTTCAAGAGAATTCATTAGAGGGCATGTTAAATTTGGTTGAAATTGATGCAGATGGGATGCATATGCAAGTTCAGCTTACAAAAGATAACCAACTAATCCTTTTTGGTGAAGATAGCTTTTATGTAAGATGACAATAATATGAAACAGATGTATTAGTATTTTCATATTTAAGATGCTTTAAATTTTTAGCTTGAAAATGATTAGATCATAAAATGTTGTTCAAAATTTAGAGGTTAACCAAAGAAGATTTTTTGGTTGAGAATCTTCCATACTCTGAGGTCCTTAAAATGAATTTGCAGAAGGAAATTGAATATAGCTATCCAGGTAATAATGTAATATAAAGCGATCTAGGTAATTATATATTTTTTCTGGAATTATTTGGAAGGAGTAAGTTATAGAGTAAACTGAGCTAAGAGCAAATTGAAAAAAAAGTGAGCAGCTCAGCAATTTTTGTTTCTTTTGGATTTACTTAGTGCAAAAACAAAAAAAATCTTTAAAAAAACACCATTTGTAGAGAACTTTCTGCTCTATTCAAAGGTGTAAAAAATTATTTTAAAAAATTCATGTCTTAGCAAACTTTAAACTTTTCACTTATACCCCCATTCACACCAAAAATAGAACTTGTTTTAATCGTGGTTATTAAAACTTGTGACACATTTTTCCGTTCACACTGCTTTTTAAAACAATATTTCAAATAAATGAGTTTAAAAAAACAGTAGCTAAATAAAACACCGTTTTAAAAGCGAGTGTTATTAAAACTCGGTTTTGTTGGTGTGAATGGGGTATTAGTAAAAATAAGTTGTTTTTTTTTTTTTTTTTTTTCTCACAAAAAGTTTGACTTCAAACCCTCAAGACTAAAAATAAATTCTACGAAACTGCAAAAGAAAGTTTTGTAGAAAGCTTCATAATGATCAAGATTCTCATTTGCTAGTTTCAGAAAAAAGTTATCAGTAAAAAACTGAGGAAATATTTATTGGAGGAAGAGTAAACATGTTAAATTGCTCACACTTTTGCAATAAAACAAGCACAGATAAAAAAAAAAAAAAAAAAAACTAGTTAGAATGTAAATAAATGTCATAGCCTTTGCTATCTAAAAATTTTTAAAAATTATCTTAAAATTTAACTCATTTACTTTTCTCCAAATATAAGGGGAAAAGTAAACTTTTTTTTTTTCCCCATAAAAATTGATATATATTTTTTAATTTTCAAAATATTTTTTCTCTGTTTTTATATATTTATAAAGTGTAAAAAATTTCTTTTTAAAATTAAAAGAAAAGATAACCAAAATTGAATTAAAAGCTGAAAACTTTTCTCTAAGCCCAGTTTGCCCTACTGATCATTTTTCTTGATGAGCTTAGAAACCTTTTTTCTGCTGTTAGCTATGGTCACTATCAGTTATATAAATTAAGGCATTTTCTCCTGTATCTTTTTGTAGGAGCAAATGTTTAGCTCAAAATTTTATTATCCACTCAAAAAGTATAGCTTCTTTCAGCTGAGTCTCCTCAAGGGTATTTTTAATCTACTTGATTAATTTAAAGGTAACCTTCTTAAGTAAAAGGTTTTACTTTCAGATTCTACCAAGATTAAAAAGACATACGACTATACTTTAAAGATTCCATTACTTTCCACTGTTCTTAATTCCATCAAAGGAAATCACAAGTTGATTTATATTGAGGTAATTCTTATTTTTACATTATAATTATAATACTTTCAAAAATTTGTTGGGTAGAGAAAAAAGAGTCGTAATTAAAAAAAGCTTTTGTAAAATTTGAACTTTTATTGAAATAGTACTTAGGTCGTTAGAAAAAAAAAGAAGAGTTTTTTTTAATTTTGTTTTATCAAATGTTCAAAATAATGTCCATCGTTATCTATACAAAGTTGCATCCTTTCAAGCCATTTGTCAAACGTTTTTTTATACTCTTCTTTGGGTATACTTTGAAGTAGCTTCGTTATGCGAGTTTTTTGACTTTCGACGTCAGTATCGTCATCAAGATTTTTTTTTATCAAGTCGAATAGCCAATAATCGGATGGAGCTAAGTCTGGTGAGTATGGTGGGTGGCGAATTATTGTAATTCCAGCTTGGTTTAGACAATTTGTGACGGTTTCAGTCACATGGAGTCGAGCGTTATCATGGAGAAATTTGAGTGCCTGTTTTAGGTCTTTGCTTATTTATTTCGCATATAAGAGGTTTCAAACAATTTTTTATATAATATTTGCTAGTAATGGTGTCTCCCTTTTCAACATAACCCAAATGAATAACACCTGTTGTTTTGAAGAAGATGTAGAACATGTTTTTCGGCTGAAACCTGTCGCATCTTACTATAGTTCTTGGACTTTCACCTTCACCGACCCAACTAGCGTTAGCCGACTTGTGTCCAACTTGTCTCAAATAAAACCACGACTCATCCCCTGTAATAATATCACATAGTCTCCATGGACCGTTTCTGAAAAGAGCTAAATTTTCCTTACATGCCTCAACTCTATTCTTGCGATTTTGATCAGTTAACTCGTGGGGTATCCAACATGATGTTAATTTTCTTTTTTTAAGTGCGTTGTGAATGATTTCGTTGATTGTAAAGCGATTAATCGATGTCAGGGCTTCAATTATATCATGTGTTGCATGAGGATTTTCTTCAATAATGGCTCGCACACGTTCAATATTCTCAGCTGTATACGTGGTTTGAGGGTGCCCTGAGCGAGGATCATCTTCAAGACTCTCTCTACCATCTTTAAATAAAGTAGCCCACTTGGCAATTGTACTATATTTTGGAGCTTGGTCACCATGAACTAAAACCAACTCATCGGTTATGGCTTGTGCTGAAACTCCAAGTAGAGCACGGGTTTTAATATATGCTCGATATTCAAATTTATCCATTTTTAAATTTTTTCTTGAAAACGTATATAGTAAAATTTAAATAACTTTTTTAATAAACATTCAAAATACTTCAACAAGTACTTAAAATGTTCATAATTAAACGCAGTTTAAAATGATATATAAATATTTAATTATTTCCTGTCTCATTGTATCTTTATAGATGAAGTTCTACGAACTTTCCTAACGACCTAAGTATATTATGTTAAATAAATAATCCTTTAGTAATGTGAGGAGGAAAAATAAAAGAAGTTATAAACATAATTTTTAATTTTTACTTGACTCAAATGCATCACTTAATTATTTGAATGATGAAAGCTGCAAGACAACCAAAACATCAGGTGAATACTCTAGTGCAAATGCATAAAACATAAAACAGTCACACAATTAAAGTTTAAAACAGTTTTTACAATAATGGTCAGAACCTCAACTGTAACTACACCAATAAAATGATAATAGTTCAATTAGTAATGTACATGACGATTCTGTAACTATTTTCTGATTTTTAAAAACAAGTCTTGTCCAGAAACAAATGTCATCAAAAAGTAAGAAAAATCAAAAAATAACTAGTTCAGAGAACCATGACTCAGAGGTTTAAACAAAAACACTAAACAAACTTAAAAGTAAAATTCATCGTCTATGCTAGAACAGCACTTAGTTTAAAAGACATCTGCAGACATGTAAAAAGAAGGGTTGAGAAATTCTAGAAGAATTTTTGGGAGATTTTTAAAAAAAAGAGTTTTGAGAGGATAAAAAGGAGAGGAAGAAAAGAAGATTTTATGTTGAGAATAGTAATAATATATGTAGAAATTATGGCCTTGAGTTCCAAAGGTGATTAGAGAGCATTTTTGAGTGATAGTTGATTAGATAGTATTATCTGTATTTGTAAATATTAAAAGAATATACTTGAGTTAAATATTTGAGAGTATTTATTAAGTAAAACGAGAAAGAACATTAGAAATTATTATTATCATTTATATTTTGATCGAGTAATTATCATATTGTTATTATTTCTATTAGAATTTTGCTGTTAAACTTTACAAACACCCTAACATAACCAAAAAAAACTAACTTATTAAAGACTAAAAATATTCACCGCCCTCAAGAATTTAAGTTTACTGACTATGACAATCATTATGGATTTCTTTAACTTCAATTTTTTATCTCATTATTTCATGGTTGTTGTTGTTACATTATTTATAATCAGTTTTTACTAAATTAGCTACAACTAGATTTGATAAATTGTAGAACTAGAATTGGTCAAATGTATTCGGGATAAAAAAGAATTGAAAATATTAAAAATTTCCATTTTTATTATGCTAAATAAGAAATCTCATCAAATTATTTTATCTTCTCTTAGCTTGTTCCTAATCATGTTCCTCCACAAGATCCTTTGGATAGACACAGAGCAGTCGAGGTGGCAAGATTGGTCGGAAATTTAATCAAAGATCTGAAACTTGAAAATGAGGTTTTTGTTGTTTCAAAAGATGCTATAAAGGTTTATGCACTAAGTTACTATCATCCAGAATTGCAGTTTGGATGGTGGCCTGATGTTAATCTTTTTGATAATACCACTGCCTATAAAATGAAAGAAGAATACAATGATATACCTCAAATATACACTTCAAATTGTTTTTATAACACTGAAAATGGGTTTTTATTTGCTAAGTACCTTTTAACCTCTGGTTTGATAATGAAATCATTAAATTCCTCATTCATTGATATTCCTGTAGAGATATATACCAACACAACTTATTATTCAAATAAAGATGAGACGAATATCGTCCCAATACTGAAAAGTAATTACGGTCAAGGAACTAGTATTGGACTGTTTGGAGTTTTTTCTTGGCCTGATAAATCTGCGTTGAATTCACTTGATGATGACATAAAGTTAGTAAAATCTTTTACTGACAATAGCCTGTCTCGTTTTATAACAAATGACGTGAACCGTATGAAAATTGCTCTTAAGAGAATTGTTTTAGATTCGAGTGGTGCTGCTTTGAATTCATTTTGGGGATGCATTTTTTCAGGAGTTTTAGTAGCACTTTTGATTTTTTTAAGCGAGTAAACTTAACATACATAAAAGTTTAAATCTGTTTAAAAGTTATATGGTTGGTGTGTTGGATTTCTCACTTTTTATGGAGCATTTAGTTTGCTTTAAAACAAATATGTTTACATGGAAGCGTTCAAGCTTACTTTCTTTTCGATAAATTTTTGTCGAAAAGATGCTATTTAATATATTTCATTTTTATATTAATTATTCGTATATATTATTTAAACTTAAACAGAAATGACCTTTTGTATATTACAGCCATTTTTATGCCACTATTTGCATTTTTTTAATTATGTATTTTTTATGTATGGATAAGCTTTTGGAGGTTATGTGTTTTAGTAAAAAAGAAACTAGAGATTCTTCTAATTCTTATTTTTATAGAATGCGTTTACATTCTATTTCAGTATATTATATATTTCAGTGTACTATATATTTCTGTAGGTGTCTAGATTTATTACGAAGATGAAGCATAATTTTTAAAATTTCAGAAAAAATCAAAGCTTTATCTCTAGTAAGTTCTATGGAATTTAAAGATTTCAAGATTTCAATTCGTTTTTGGAAGAACAACTTTTAAAGCTGTTTTTCATATTAACTTTAACAAACTTTTAGTTGGTTAATTAAATGCGCATATAGGAGTTTGACCAATTAAAATAAATTAATCGCTGAATCTGAAATTATTTTTTGCACTAAAAATCCATTATTGAAAATTTAAAAGCATGGACTTTCAATGATTTCAAGAAATGGCTGTCAATAAAGTCTTATGTATTAAACTCATATTTTTCCGGTAAACTTAATTTTTTTTCCAGTAACTTATACCCCATTCACACCAAAAATAAAACTTGTTTTAATCGTGGTTATTTAAACTTGTGACGCCTTTTTTCCGTTCACACTGCTTTTTAAAACCTTGTTTCAAATAAAAGAGTTTAAAAAAAGCGGTAG
The DNA here is from genome assembly GCF_058129835.1 of Hydra viridissima. Lineage (NCBI taxonomy): Eukaryota > Metazoa > Cnidaria > Hydrozoa > Anthoathecata > Hydridae > Hydra > Hydra viridissima. Next base: position 17,678,330 of record NW_028324301.1, on the reverse strand, counting down.
CTAAATAAAACACCGTTTTAAAAGCGAGTGTTATTAAAACTCGGTTTTTTTGGTGTGAATGGGGTATTATTTCCAGTAAAAAATAATATTTTTTCCGGTAGAATAACTTTTTTCCAGTAAAATGTTTGCGGTAAGAAATCAGTTTTTTTACCAGTAAAAAGTTAATTTTTTAAAAGTTATTTTCCGGTATTCAAACTTCCAAGTAGAAAATTTTTGTTTTTCAGAGAAAAATTTTTTTTGAAAAATGCTTCAAGTGCTCAAGTGAAAAATACTTTAAGTGTAAATAGATTTTGGAATATAATTCCAAAAGAAACAATAATCTATTTTGAATTAAACGAATGTTTACATTAAACTTAGTTTTATTTAACTTGAAGATTGATATTTAAAATTCACATAAACACATTAACTTCTTCTAAGCTAAACTTCACATAAACTTTATACTTTGTCCAATATATTTAAATCAGGGGTACAGATAACCATCAGGAATTATTCACTGAATCAGCAAAGCTTTTCGAGCTTTTTTTGGACGATCTGGCTTTCTTTTTTGGTGCATTTGAATATTTTTGGCGTCAGGAGGTGGATTGTACAGTTTCAAACGTATTGCTATTCCTACTGAATGCCTACAGGAGTAATTTTTGAAGAAATGAGGACAAGTACATTTTGCATCTTGCCAATTGTCATCTTTAATCTGAACCACCCAAATTCCAAATTGTTTCTTAACAAATTCATCGAAAGTGGCATCATTATGATTTTTGTAGATCAAAATATTTTCTTTTTTAATTATATTTTGCTCCCCACTTGGTATGTAATAAAAATTTTCTGCTTCTTTATTTTCTGTAAGAATTTCTTTCTTGGATTTTACCCATTGGTATGCTGATGTCTTGGTAGCCAAACTGATTGTTGTTGTTTTTGAAAACAATTTCAGATTATTTTTGTAACCAAAAGATCAGTTTTCAATCATCTGCAAAGCAACAACTTTGAACTTGCTGATAGGAAATCGTTCATGAAAGGTGTGCTCATCTTTAATTACTCTATTGCATGACTCAAAACAGTTGTTAGTGGTTGGGGTGAAATGCCTAAAGCCCTCATACCAATTGGAGTTAGTGTTGACCCACTCTGTGTTGAAGTAAAGTAAAAACAGATTGATGGCATTTGAGAAAGATTCTGGGCTGGATAACTTTTGTAATTTTTCAATATCTCTCAAAATTGATGTTCTGTTCTCTATTTTTACCATGGATTTAATTTTCTGTGATAAATTTCGGTACATGTGTGCCCAACACATCACAATTTTTTGTTCTTAACCAAAAACTATCTTAAAAGCATTTTGAATGGATTGAGCAGCATCAGAAACCAAAACCTCAGGAGTAATAACAACTTCAAAAATATTTTGGACACCTTTTCTCAATGCTTCAAATAAAAATGCAAAATCTGCAGTTTTTTCAGACATACAAACTCCTATGCCAAAATGATGAAAATGGCATTCAGAATCAGATGTACCAATAACAAAAACTGGATAGCCTTGCCAAATGAGTTTGTAAGTAGCATCAGCATGGATGATCTTTGCATCTTTGGCAAGGCTAAGCAAATGTTTGGTTGAAGCAAAGAATCTGAAAAGGAACTCTTCATCACATGTCACTGTATAGGACACAATAAATGCTGTATGTTCATCTTTTGGCACTGAAGAGTTTTCAATAAACCACTTTTCCAATTTACCTAGACTGATGTTTGTAACTCCAAACTTTTTCTTTCTCAATTTTGCAAGGATGTTATTCAGTTGTGTTTGAGATGGTGCACAAAAGTCATTTTTGGCCAAGTAGTCACGAATTTGTTTGGGTTTCATTTGCAAATCAAAAAGTCTGTTGATTTCTAACTGAACTTTTTCAGAAAGTTTACCTCCTTTTTGAGTCTCAATAGAATCATGTGTGTGCATGGGCGCCGGCAGGACTTTTTTCAAGGGGGGGCAAAATAAAATTCAAAAGTGATATTTTAAAAACTGCAAAAATGCATCAATTAATCAAGTCATTTTATTAGACCAGTGACAACAGAAAATTAAAGAAAATGTAAAAATAAACACACAAGAGTTAAATCATTGTTATTCAGTAAATAGAAATTGTAGTCGTCTGCGTTCACTGCCAAACTTATTTACAATTTGTTCCATAAACTCAGATTTTCTGGAGCGTATTTTTTCACGATGCACGCTCAGCATGCAAAGCCCAGACAAACGCTCATAATGCTAATAATGCTAAATTATACCAAGTAATGCTAAATTATATAATAATATAATGATTAGTTCAAAAACATTGATTTATTAAATACAAATTAGACATATTCCAAAAAACAAAACAAAAATTAAAATGCAGCAGGTTAATTCAAGTTAATCAAATTAAATATATATAATTATAATAATCAACATTTAGCTAGCAAAAAACACAAGGTAATAGTATCATTAAAATGAATATAAGACAATAAATTGGAAAAAAATAAATAGAAATACAATACAAACAAGAAAATTTTGCCAACAAACAAAAAAACAACAGCATAAAAAAGTAAATGAAACTGACACATTAAAAAATAATTTAAAAAATTTGATCATTGCATCCAATTCTTTCTTCGTTAGTTCGAAGTTTATGCGTAAGAACTTTGTTATTGCAATTCGATTTCTTTTTTATTATTATTATTTCCTTTATTTTCCTTTTTTTTTCTTCCTCTCCTCTTTTTGTTTTCTATATTTCTCCTTTATCTATTGTTCATTTCTAATTATTCCTTTTTTATTTTTCTATGATCTATTTCTATCATTTTTTTTTTAAACTTTCACTCAAACATCTTTTTTTAAAAATATAAAATATGCCTTTATAAAAAAGCTTCCGCCATCGTGGAAGTCATTGCAATTGATAGTAATATTTCATTTAAACTGTTGTCATTTGCATTAGGTGAGTAAACTATAAATGAGTTAAATTGATAAGATATCGAAATAAACAGTCAAAAGAAATTTTTTGAATATCAAAATTTGTTAATTTGCTTTTCCAGGGGGGGGGGGCAACTGCCCCACCTTGCCCTTGCCTGCCGGCGCCCATGTGTGTGTGTTGTGAAGTTGTTCTGTATAATAATACATTAGATGAGAAACTATCATACAAAAGATAAATGCTTGCAGTACATTGAGTTCCTTTAACTTTCACAAGATTACATCGGTAGTAGTCTTTTTGACCTTCTTCAGTTTTGTTTCGAAAATCAAAACTCCAATTTTTTTCTTTGTTCAAAAATTCTTTGACTTCATTTAAACTTTCTAATTTGCAGTCAAGTTCCCATTGCTTGTAGGGTTTTTTTTTTTTTTTTTGAGAACTAGGTAGTGAATCAGCTTCACTTTCTGATGAGTATTGAGGAATGGAATTCATTATGTATTATGATTAAAAGAAATCTAAATATTGCTCTAATAATTGAAAAAAATCTTACATGAAAGTAAAATGATGTAGCTAGCTGCTACTGCTACTATTACTGCTGCTGCTGCTGCTACTACTGCTACTACTGCTGCTACTGCTACTGCTACTGCTGCTGCTGCTGCTGCTGCTGCTGCTACTACTACTACTGCTACTACTACTACTACTACTACTACTACTACTACTACTACTACTACTACTACTACTACTACTACTACTACTACTAGATTTATATATATATATATATATATATATATATTGAAATTTATTTTACTAGAACTAATATTAAATTACTGGAAAAGAAGTATTATCTACTGGAAATAAAGTTAATTACTGGCGGTTTATTTACTTACCGGATATTAAAAATTTTCTACTGAAAATAATGTTTTTTTTACTGGAATTTGTAGTGAAACCGGGAAAAAAGCTATTTTTTTACTGGTCATTTTTTACTGGTCATTTAAATTGTCGCGTCAAGAAATTACTTACCATTGTACGGTATGCAATACCATGTGTTTACACGAACATCGACTTTATATTCGAAGAAGTCCATAATCCATTCGGATTTTATTCCATATCTAACAATTCATTTAAGTTGATGTGATTCTCGCTAATAATTTAATCTTCGTTTGTTATATTGTAAAATAAGAAATCTATTTAAAAGAATCCCCTTCGTTCTTTTTGCGCCCACCCGGTTTACAATATTCTTCATGAGTCACTTCAAAATTTAAGTTTCTTATAGGCGACAAAATTTTTTATTTCGTCTGACTAATGTAAACACGTTAGGACTGAAGTTTAATTTTTCTTCACTTTCATTGTTTTCATTGTTTTCATGGAACACGTTTACAAAGTTCCTCAGTTATTGATTTTGAACTTTTCCTCATGTCACGTTATCTTCAATGATAGCTAGTCGACCCATGTTAAAAACTCCTAGTACTCTTAATTTAGGTTCTTCATCTGGTAAAAAATTTAGAAAGATTTAAAGGTTTCACCTTTCGACCTTGGTTCACTATTAGCTGGAATACCCCTAAAGCGATTTTGCTTTTTGTATCATTTTCGTTGGATTGACATTAATTTATCGTTTTATTCTTTGAAAAAAATTCTTTAGCAAAGATTCTCTTCAGAATAATCCTATATTAGGGACGGTTATCAAATAAACTACAAATCCATTTCAAAATTTAAGCTGCTTTTAATTGGTAATCACCATTACAAAGAAAAACGAGGTGACCTGAGCACAGAAAGGTCGCATAATCTTATTTGTCGTATAGTTCTTCAACTTGGCGTTTTTTTTTTTTTTTTCTGTATGAATGTAATCGTAAAGAGTTTTATATTACGTAATCAAAAAAGTTAAATTAAAGCCATCAGGATTTTAGTTTTTTTTTTTTTGTTTTTTAATTTTCTGAAAAATTTAAGTTTTGGAATTGAATAGACTGAAAATGTTGACTAAAAACAATGAATGAAAGAGAACAAAAATGTAAAAAATGATTCGCTAAACTAATTGTTTTCCTCTTAAGAAAGGACAGTAAAAAGAAAAAGAGATGAAGATTTACAAAATAAAAACCGTTTTTTTAAAAATAAGTTATTATCAAGCTAGAATGATTTCTTTGCACTTGTTGAAGAGTTCTTGTTACTGCTGATTATAATGAAGTCAACGAAACACAAACGTGCAACTTCAAAATACATTTAACTGCTGGACTTCGCGGTTAAATTTTTATATTTTGACACGTCATTAACTCTTAGCGGGACTTTATTGATTTATGGGTCGGGTTTTTTTCTCAAACGAAAAACTTCAAAGAAGAAAATATGTAATTTTTAAATGACATGTAAATAAAGTAAATGAATTTTATTAATAAACAAGTGTGTGTATAATAATTTTTGAACATAACTATTTTTATAACACTTAACTAGCATTTTTCTACACCATCTTTTTTTACACTACAATTTTGTCACATTAACATGGTTTGTTTCAAAAAAAAGCATCCGGACATTTACACCCGGACATTTATGCAGTGACATTTAAAACTAAATGTTTGTACAAGGACATTTACACAAATGTCTTTTACCTGCGTGTGCAGGGATTCTTAAGTTAATAAAAATCTTATATTTTTTTCTCTAGACTGAAAGAAACTTATTTGATTCTTATAAAGGTTTACAAATTAAAAATAAGTATAAAACTACACGTGTCTTTCGTGTCGAGAAGTTACATACCTTAAAAAAAGGGGTTCCATTTTCGGGAGAAAATCACATAACAATATTTTTAGTACAGCCTTTTAGGTTAATCTGATTGGTCCAATAGTGATGCAAAGGACTTTTTTATATTTCTAACAGCGAAAAGCATATGTCAGAAATGTGTCATTCTTTATTTAAAGACAGTTTTATTTGTTGATAATATAAACACAAAGTTCATATGAGAAATAATTTTAATTTGGCAGAAAAACTGTTGGTTGTTTAACTTTAGAGGCGTTATGAAAAACGATAATTCTATAATATCAGTTTGCCATTTTTGATTTAATACAAGATATTTTGTTTTTGCTACTCTAACGAAGCAACTGTTGAATGGGGCTTTGGAACTGCTTTAAATCAAAGTAACAAAATTTTATCGGATTTAAAGCAAGTGTTAAACGACAGAATATATTTTCTCGTGTTAAATCGTATTTTTACTTGCTAAAAATGTTTCAGCATTTGATTTTTATGCTTTATTGGACTTACATGATCCAAGTGTCAGGCAAGTGTTTTTTGTATTTTTGACTTACACAGTTAGCATGGCGCTTTATTCAGTAATAAACAGTTAGCATGGCGCTTTATTCAACCTTTTTTTTACTATAATCAGCAACTGCAAAATTTTATTTAAATCTTGACATTTTGCTAATTAATCATGTTTTATCATAAATTGTAAAATAACCATTCAAACGGAAAAATTAGTTTGAATTTTTTGGACATTTGCTTTAAATTTAGAATTGTTTCATTTTATTCTTAAGACCTGAGAGAATATGTTTAAGTAATCGACTAGATAAACTAGGAATAAGTATTGTAAAAAAATCGTCCGTGCTGTATGCAAATATTTATCTAAAACTTGGATAATGAAGTTGCTAAATACGTAAAGCGGTAAAATTTAAGAGTAAATGGTGTTTTTTATTCTCAAATTTAATACAGTGAAAAAGATTTCACTGTTTAATTAATCAACATTCATAAATAACCAAATTGGTAGTGACAGTATATTTGTTACTGAATCGATAAGAAAATAAAAAACGGAGAGACGGAATATATCATGACTGTTTCAGATTATATTTGATCAACGGAGATATTTAAAAAAAAAACAATTCTGCAACAAACTACCTTACGTTACGTTTGTTTTTTTTATTACGAAAATTTAAATATAACTTATTTTGTTATAAAGTGCTGATACAATAATTCTAATCAGTTAAAAATGTTTTTGGCTTAACAAAAATATTCATTGAGTTTTTCTATAACTGCATCCTAATCTTATATTTTCACATCAAGAGTCTCTTTCTTTTCTAACTGCATCATCATCTATCTAATGAGTATCTTTCTTTTATGTAACAAGAGAAGACCTATAAATAATAATAATGATAATAATAATAATAATAATAATAATAATAATAATAATAATAATAATAATAATAATAATAATAACAATAATAATAATAGTAATAATAATAATAATAGTAATAATAATAATAATAATAATAATAATAATAATAATAATAATAATAATAATAATAATAATAATAATAATAATAATAATAATAACAATAATAATAATAATAATAATAATAATAATAATAATGATAATAATAATAATAATAATAATAATAATAACAATAATAATAATAATAATAATAATAATAATAATAATAATAATAATAATAATAATAATAATAATAATAATAATAATAATAATAATAATAATAATAATAATAATAATGATGATAATAATAATAATGATGATGATGATGATGATGATAATAATAGTTCATCAAAATATGCACCCATATTTTCTATAAACCTCTGCCATCTAAGCGGCAGGTTATTCATTTGTGCAGTGTGCGGTGGAGTGTTCTTATGCAATAAGATTGGAGTCGATTTGTTGATCAATCTAATTTTTTTTAAGTTTTTGTAACATTTTGTCTAATTAGTTGCAGTATAATTTCTGCCGTTACCGATGAGCCAGGCCTCGTGAAATTATAATGGATCACCACCTGCGCTTTACCACCTAACACTAACCATCAGCTTCTTTTGATGAATATTGCGCTTTAGAATGTGTTTTGGTAATTTGTCCTTATCCAACCTCCGTGTTGAAAGTTTATTATTTCCATACTAGTTTCATTTCTTATCACAAGTGACAATTTGATTCAAAATGGATCAAATTTGTGACTAAAAAACAACACAAGTTTTCAAACAATTTTGTCTCTGTTTTGCATTTCATTCATGTGGAACTCAATTATCAAATTTTTTACTTAACCAATTTCAATTTGATTTCAACAATCAGTTAACAATGTTTGTTTGCTAATACCTAACTCAACGATAATTTATAGGCACTCTAAGATGGGTAAGTCTCAATCTTTAGTTTTTCATTATTGACCTATGATTCTATGGTAACCATGTGGCTAGTTTGTGGGATCAAAGTTACCTGTACTATATTTGGCGAACCAGTTTGATGCTGTCTACTTGCTAGCAATACTAGAGGCAAATACACTGATAATATTTCGTGCAGTCTGCTATCCCGAAATTTCTCGTTAAGACTCATACTTCATAGTGCAAATTAGAGAGTTACACGGGACAGAAATCTCCTTCCCCATACCATCCCCATAGAGTTTCTCCCCATTCCTACAAAATCCCCAACAGCTTTGTCCCCATGCCACCTTATCCTCATCACCGTCCCTATCTCCGTCCCCATTCTCGTCGTTTCTGCTTCTCCCCCATCCAGTCACCGCATCAAAAGTAATAATTCACATTCAAAAAATGAAGAATAAATGTGCATTGACACAATCTGGATGAAGTTGTTTCCTTCTATCCTCCAGTGTTCTTCCAGCAATTGAAAATGATTGTTCTGATGTGCTTGTTACTGGTATTGACAGCAGTAATTGTGGTACTTGTGACAAATTTAGATAGATTCCTGTTTTACTTTTCTAATATAAAGAAATGATGTCATCAGAATCTGTGCTGTTCCAGTGGCTGTCAACTTCATCGATGGCAGCTTCACTTTCCTAACTTTCTTCACATTCTAAAACAATTACACAAAAAAAGCACTTGAATTGCCTTTATGTATTTTCCTCTTTTTTTCAGGTGACTCGAGAGGTATATTTTGATTCGAGTCTAAGGAGGTTGGTTTTATTAGACGCAAATCATCTATCATGCTGTTTAAATTTCTTTTTCTTTCATTATTTTTTATATAAAATTCTTTTAAATTTTGCATACGAAAGAATTGTAATTCTACGCATTTCATTTATTGGAAAATAGTGCTTCAACATACTTAAATGTCTTAAACTCTTTTATGATATTCTTATCTTTAGCCAATACTTGCAAATGTTTTGTTACTTGATATTTGGTTGCAGCAACCATGTGCACAGAAAATTCTTTGTTTGTTGAAAGATATTTAGTAGCAGTATGAAATGGTGTCAACACTGTGATGACATCTTTCAATACACGTCAATAAAAACTTATACTGTCATTGTTACTTAAAATAAGTGTGGTTATCTTTAATTTATACCTATGTCTAATTATTTATCTAAGTAAAAATTGTAATAAGTTCTAACTAAATATACCTACTAACTTATTAAATTTACTAAGGCAAATAATACAAAATAACAAACAGCTCTCGTTGCCTTCGCCTTGAACGGAAATAATTGAAGATCTCAAAATATATATTTGGCGCTAGCAGTTTAGTTAAAACAGTATGCGACCACAAGTTTCGTAAAAAATTATCTTTATGACAAAAATTATTAAAGAATAAAAACTTAAAGCCAAACAAAAAAAAATTATTTAATAAGAAGTGTTTAGAATTACATTTACCAAAGCTTTATTCAATATGTCCTCCATTAACATCAATCACAGCTTCAAGTCGGCTTCTGTAACTTCTTGTCCTACTCATTTTTGATAGCAGCCTTCAGGGAGATGACAATGTTGTGGGAACGAAGACAGATTGCTCTTTAGCAATTTTCCTCATTGACCGTACTGGGTTCCGAGAAATTCGACTCTCGACTGCCTTGATCTGCTGAGGAGTCCGAACTGACCTCTTTAAACCACTGCCAGGCTTCCTCTCAACACGACCAATCATTTGAAAACGTTTAATCACAGTGTAAACGGTACTCAGAAACTTTTTTAGCATCTTGGCAAAATTTTTGGGCGCGGTGCCATTCACGACAAGGTCAATAATGGCATGTTTTTACTACTCATCTTAACTTTTTGGCTGCTTTTTTCATTTATTTTTATTTTTAAAGATTTTTACATCAGCAATAACAAACTACGTTCTTAAAAATAACAACGGAACATTTACTTTGTAATCACCAAACTTAATTTGAAATTTGCAGTCGCATACATAATCTAGACGCGTCAAAATTTACATGTGAAAAGTTGATTACCGTTACCGCGGAAATAACTACATACCCGCGGTATTACCGTGCCCATAATTAAGGTTTCCAAAGCGAGTCCCAAATAATAAACTGGTAAAGTTAGCTATATTCTTAACAATAAATTTCATTCTCGCCAACCTTACACCATTATAGTTGTTGTGCTACTTTGCGTTTGTTTACTTCATTTATATATATATATATATATATATATATATATATATATATATATATATATATATATATATATATATATATATATATATATATATATATATAAAGTTAAAGGCTCACAGACAAACAACTTTTTCCTGTTACAAAATTTTAATAGACCAATATAGTGATGATATATACAGTTCTGTGAATATGTTTTAGACTACTTACATTTTTTCAAAAAATTCCGGAGAATTCTTCTCTAATATTTTAGTTTGTAGTTCTAGATTATAAACTTATTAAAACACATGTATTTCACACAAAAATATGGAGCAATAACAAACTTTTTAATGTCGAACTTCATAAAAAATTCTTAATATCTACTATGTCCTCCTTTTGTCTTAATCACAGCCGATATTCGGCGGGGAATAGATTCATACAAATTAGTTATAAAATCCTGGGGTATGTTGTGTCTTTCTCTGTGAAGTACTTCAAAACATTCTTCAGCATTTCGGGGAGCATGTTCAACCATCTTTCTGTCCAGGTAATCCCAAATATGCTCAATTATATTTAAATCTAGACTCTGGGGAGGCCAGGTCATCAATTCCAGTACTCCTTCCTCTGCCATTTCATTTAAATAACTTTTAAATAACTGCCAATCATGAACAATGTTTTGAGTCATTGTCCTGCTGTAGAATAAAATTATGACCTATTAGTCTCATTCCGGATGATACAGCATGGTGACTTAGGATATCCACATAACGTTCCCCGGTGAGTCGCCCCTCTATTTTGATCAAATCACCTACTCCAGATGAAGATAAACAGCCCCAAACATGTAAAGAGCCTTCTCCGTGTTTAATATTAGGGTTTAAACACTCGGGCTGATAGGCTTCTCCAATTCTTCTTCGAACATGTTGGCATTTTTTTGTTCCAAAAATTTCGAATTTTGATTCATCGGTGTACAGAAACCGGTTAAACGTTTCCTGGGTCCAATCTTTGTGCTGTTTCGCATATTTAAGTCGTTTTTCTTTATTGCCACGCCGCACAGTGGAGTATTTCACTTGAAAAGTTGAACAAAATTATTTTATGTTTATTATCTATGTAATATGTAGTAAAAAGAAGTTTAGGGTCATTATATTGTATTAAAAACGATTGGTCACACATGAAATGTAAAAAATTAATATATTAAAACAAAAAATACATATTTTTTACATCTTACATACTTTACAAATATCTACAACTTTACAACTATTTAACATAATGACAAATAACTAAACTTATAATACTAAAAAGGATAATCACACTTGAAAGATGCATCTAAACCTATACTGGGTTTCTCAATCACTGAACTTAATCCTTAGGTTATACCTGTTGTTAATTACTATTTTTCGTTAAAGGATTAAATCCTATGGCAAATCCGCTACAAGGGGCTAATGATTTGACAACCAAACGTTTGAAATTAACAAACTAAATTTATTATTATAGCCCTACATTTAATCCAAAATAAAATAAAATATTTTTGTACATGTCAATGCAATCATTTTCAATCAGAATCAATATCTGATATGTCGTCAATCGTCATCGCTTGTGAGTCTTCTAATGTTTCTGGCATCAAGAGTCCTATTGTCTCACTGGAGAATTATACCCCTGTGATGAATTATACCCCTATGATGCGGGAAGCGGTTAAGGGATCGGCGAAAAATCTTCTTGATGTATTCCCATCATTACTGTTCCCAAATCCAGCCTTAGGAATATCAACCAACAGCCCTAATTCATCTGTAAAGGCATTTTGAACTTTTTGTTTTGTTTCCGCTACTATTTTTTTATCTTCTTCTGTTCTTGCTTGCCATTTTTTTATTGGTATTTTATACGACATATGCAGCAAGGATTCAAAAAATCTGATTCTTGCGTGCAGTATTGATAGCCCAAATTTCAGTGTTTCACGGCTTTCTGTCGTTTTGTTATTCAAGTCATTAAAATCTTTTGAAGTTTGCCCACATATATAGCATCTCATTGTTGATGTCGTATTTGTAGCAGCATTGCAAACTTTTCCATCAATCATAGTAAAAAGAAATACATGCTTTATTTGCAAATTACCACCAAAAGCGTTTATTATTTCACTTTTTCTCAAGCCTTTTATTTGGTTCTCTATGTATTCGATTTCATCATTCGTTACGTCTTTGCTCTCCCGAATAAAACGGATTCTTATTGTTCGGCAATACCTTGTAGATGATGGTGCTGGGTTTTGCCAAAGCACCTTCTTTTGGTTACCAATATGGCATATGAGCCGTTGGGGCACAAAAGAACTTTGAAATATGTTAGCGTCGCTATCATCGCTGTTTTGAAATTTTTGTTTAAACGTTTGTTGTTGCGAGCCATTACAACCCCATTTCGAAATCAATTCTAAATTATTTCTTTCTTTTTCATTTAAATTTTCTATAATTTCATTCGTATAACAACATAATCGCCTAGACGTGTAATCCAGAAGATCTTGTAATTTAATTTCTGAACAAGTTTCTGTAACTGTTATCGATTCTTCTGGTGGATAACATTCTTTTTTGGCTTTTTTTATAAGTGAATAACAAGAATATCTATATTCTTGTTGGCTGCATGAATAATTTCATATTGTTTTTTAGTCATATCAGCTTCCACAAAAATTGACAACGCTTCTGATGGTGTGTGCTTTTTAATCATATCTTCAGTAGTTGTGTCATTTTTTCTATATTGTTTGGCTTTTGTTGGTGTAAATAAAATTTCCTTTATAACGTTAGACGCGTCACTGTTCCCTGCAGCACGTTGACTCATTTGAGCAGCATACATCAACTGCTCACAAGGTATATGTTCCCTTAAAACCCTTGTTTTTCGCCTTCTCGTTGGTGAACTCGATTCACAAAATTCTTTTGACGGTCGGCCGGGTTTTGCTACCGTCCAAGTTGGTAGAGCTATGGTGGTATTGAGTCATTGTTTGTTATTTTTTAAAAAACGCTCTCTTATACGGCTAGCGTTTTCCCATTTTTGTTTAAATTGGAACTTAAAAGGTGAAAAAATGGTTTTTAGTGCACTTTCTTCATTTGCAGGGCATTTAGTTATGTTTTTAAGGTGTTCTAATAAAAACACGAATTTGTCGTCAATTTTTTCCTCGGAACTTTGCTCCAAGACTTCATAAAGTGATTGTCTAGTCATCTTTATTGTGATAGCTTGAGATTCTACAATAAAAATATGAATTAAATTAAATAAAAGTTTTAATCACAAAAAAAATGTATTTGCCTTATTGACTAAAAAAATTAAAAAAATCTTAGGGAGCGTACATGTGCAACTTTTTTTTTTTAAAATGGTAAATAGAATATCTAAGGTTTACGTGAAGCACAAGCTCGTAGCTTAATAAGGCTTAATTGATATTCAAAAACACTTTTTAATATCGTGTATATAAAAAAAAACGTTAAATTTTTTACATCAAATATAATTGATGAGAAATGTGGCAGTAACATATAAAATAAAGAAAATAAATATACCAAAAGTATGAGCTTACCTTCTTTTTCAATATCCATTATGATTTTTAAAATTTGTCACTAACCACAAACTCAAAAAACAATTTGTAATAATGCTCGTCAACAGGAACGTTGAAAAACAATTGAATTCATTACCACAATTACTCGACTTTTAAAGCTGCCCCAATAAGGTGGGAGGGAGATGGGTAACCGAAATGACCATTTAGGAATGTAACCTTTACTAAGCTTTACCAATGCACCAATAAAAACAGATTTTGACAAAATTTTGAAAATTGACTTTTGATTAACTTTTTCGTATAAATACTCCACTGTGCGCCGTAATAATGATTTTCGAATTGAAATACACCCTCTTAATTCCGATTTGAGTAGGTGTCGTCGAATATAAGAAGAGTTGACATTTTTCCCATTTTCTGTGTAATTGTCCTTTGCCAACTCGGTTGATGTTTTTTTCCTATTTCTTAAAGAAACGATTTTTAAATATTTATTGTCATCTTTTGTTAGCTTAGAAGGTCTACTACTTTTCTTTCTAACTTCAAGGGAGCCAGTTTCTCTAAACTTTTTAATGATTTCTATAATAGCAGTCTTTGAATATCCTGTTTGGACGAAATTTGGCGCTGCGAATAACCTTCTTCGTGAAGCACAATAACTTTTTGTCTTTCTATTAAAGATATTTTACCCATTTAGTTAATCTAAAAATGCAAACTAAACATTTAAAAGTGAAAACAAAAATTTAATTTATCTAAAAATGCAAACTAAAACTTTGTTTAATTATTTTTAACTATTTGTTTAACTGTGTTCATAAAAAACAAAAAAAATTTTAAAAATGTACCAAAACCCATAATTATTGTACTAAATTCATTCTATGACTGCACTTTATACTGTCAAAAACAAAAAATGAAGGAGTATGAACCTGAATCAGTTTAAATCAGTTTATTTTTATTTCTTATTTAGGTGAACGCTTTGTCGGTAGTTATTATGACACATCGTTTTAATAAATAAACAAACAAATCCCTCATGTTCCCTCATCAATTTTGTTTATTTATTCAAAATAATATACTCTTTCAACTTTCTTATATTTTGTTAAACTTAAGTACGCTTTAAAAAAATTACATAGGAAAAAATAGCAAATACGTCTAATTATACAAGTGGTCTAAAGCATATTCACAGTACTGTATCTAATCATAATAAACTAGAAGTGCAAACTCAAAAATATTTAAAAAACTAACCAACCTAGTATAATTTAACTTGTTAATGAGGAAATTAACAAAAATGGAAAAAGAGATAAAAAAACAAATCAGAGATAATGGATTCACGGTTCCTCTTGCCCATAGTCAGTAGTTTTTCCCCAAAATGCAAGAAAAACTACTATCTTTGTGTCAAGAAAAATGGTTATAAAGAGTCCAGATATTCTAAAACAACTTTTACACAATTAAAAAGTTTTATCTGAGTAGTTATTCTATGTAAAAAATTAAAATTAAACCCTGTATTTACTGAGAGACTGAATTTATAAGCAATTTTAAATCTGTCAAAAACTTAAACAGTTGTAGAAATCATTTTAACAATTTTCATTTTTAAAATATGAAAGTTGCCATTTTTCAAAATGTTCTTTATTAATGTGAATTTTATCCACAAATGGTAATTCTTTAATATAAGTAATTATACAGCTACATTTGGTTAGATTCCTTGCTTCTCAAACTACATTTATCAAGGTTTAAATTTGGTCTATTTTATCTAATTGGCACTCATTATTATCTAATAGCTAAACTTACATAGTTTATATATTATATAGTATTATAGCTTTGGACATGACATTTTAAAAAGTTGTCTCTGAATTTTTCAAAATAATGCTGAATTTTTTTACTTTAGTTGAAAAACTGGTCTACCTTACATCAAATTCATATAAATAAAAACTTGAATTTAAAATTGATAAAGACAAAGCTCTTTGATAAATTTTCTAATACATGTTCCAGCCATTATAGTTAGTAGGTAGTAAGTACTAACACCAGTGTTTCACACACTACTTAAGTTTAAATACCTGTTTTCTGAAGCATTATTAAAGCTTTATCTAAGGTTCCTAATCTTGCAATATGAAAAAGTTTATGAAAATATTTAGAAACTTTTTGATATTTTCAACACAATCACAAGTTTAACTAATATACAACAATGTTTATATGTGGGCTATATCTTCAACAATAGTGAGTGGGTTTTTATTAAAATAGTTTGAATTTTAACTTTTTAGAGGAGCTTTTCTTTAAAGATATCAACTCAGATCTGTTACGTGCTGTTGTTGTTGGAGAGACAGTTGAAATTAATTGTGTTACTGATAGTTTATCTGCAGATTTGAAGTTGATAAAAAGAGATCGAAATAACAATTCAGAAAAAGTTTTACAGGTATTTATAAAAAAGTGTTTGTGATTTCATTTCATCACATTCAAATTAATGTGATGAAATTTTTTTTACGAAATCTATAGTTAAACATTAAGTTATTATTGAAATACATCTTTAAGCCCTTAACCAAAACAAAACCCTAAAAAATTCAAAATAAAACTGTTTGAACTCAAATCTAACTTTTAGTCTTAACCAAATAAAATACTTTTTGGTACTAACTTTAATGTTACCCAAATCAACATAGTTTATTAAATCACATTTTAATGTATTAAAAAGTAACATTTTACAATGTCTGCATTATATGTAAACAATCATGCATTAATCTATTTTATACTCTTTAATATTTTAATAAACTGTTAAATAAATTACTAACATATCTTCTGTAGTATAAAAAAAATGCCATTATATTTTTTGCTGTCTATTATATGATTTTGCTATCTGGCATGTCAAAAATAAATATGCAAACTAAAAATTACACTTTGTGGAAATTTTTTGGTTTGACAATAAATAGATTTTCGGCTATTTTTGTTTGTTTTTAAATAAGATTTATTTCATTCTTTTAGTTTTTGCAGCTTTTGACATTTTGTATGAGACACATATTCTATATTATGTTAAATTGAGAAGTAACTAAATTCACAAATATGTTATGTATTTAAGTTGATTCAATTATGATTTAATCTGTTTAGATTTCTTATATGATTCAATTATTAGTTTTAATGCATGCATAATTTTGTAATTTTTAGCTAGATGATTCCCTAAAAGTTTTAAATCAAAAGTTTAGTTTATTGATATCAGGAAAAGAGAATGATGGTGACTATATTTGTTTGGCAGAAGAAACAGGAAAAAAAATTGAAAAAACTCTTACCATTTTTGTTGTAGGAACAGGTGAGCATAATAATATAATGTGGTAATACATAAACTATATTTACTGTACAACTATGTATTACATTTTCACATGTCTCTTAATTTGACAGAATTTTTATAAAGACTGGATTTTACATTTTTAAATTAGTTGATAAAATCCTGATTGAGACATTATTTTCTTTAAGATGATATTTTGAAAATAATAATTGTAATATAAATAAGCTAATAATGTTGCAAAATATCTTTTTCAAATTTTAAATGTACAACCTTATCTTACAGTTTCTGATGATATTCCTGAACCAATTATAAGTAAATCTTATAATCAAGTTGATGAAGGAAGTACCTTGGAAATCAAGTGTAGCACCACTGCATTCTTTGCAAAACTAACATGGTTAAAGAATACCAATAAACTGCCTGATAGCAATATACTTACTATCAAGCCATATTTCAAAGATGGCTATAGAGTTATTGAAAGTGTGTTGGTTTTTAATGATGTTAGTATTAGTGATCAAGGCACATACACATGTCTTTCTACATCACGCTTTGACATAACAAAAACAGCAAGTAATGGAGCAAAGGTTAATGTAAATGGTAATTTCTAAGACTTTGAAACTAAATGTTCAAATTTTATTCACTGTGAAAGTAATTAGATAAATGCCATAGATTTCCTTTTTTTTTAAATTTTCACATAGTTACTTTACTTGTTTATATCCTTTTTTGATATTTAATTAGATGCAAACTGTTATTGTTTAAGCGCGGAAACTTTATTGGTTGAAGAATAAACCTGAAATGATGAATGCAGTTGCTGCTTCACAAGATTCCAATATCATTATTTCATGTTTGATGTCTCATCCTGCAAAAAAAGTGAGGTTTTATAAATATTCAAGAGGAGGGCCAGCAAAAGAGATTCAAATAACTGATTCTAAGTACAGGCTGATAAATGATCAAGAACTTGTAATTCGAAGAGTTACATTAGTTGATATTGGTATTTATGTATGCAGAACAGAAAACAATTACATTGAAGAGAAGAAAATTGAACTTGTTATAAAATCATGTAATTTTCTAAGATTCATATAGTTTCATGTTAATTATAAAACATTATTGTAATTGTCATTTATATTTTTAAATTGATTTCTTGTGCTTTCTTTTTTTAGAATAGTTTATGAATAATATATCTTCTTTTATCATTTTAAATAAATTAATACTTGAAAGCTCTTTTCTTTTATTATTTTAGTTAAAGCAGAAAAGTATCACCTTGTAGCTTCTCGAAAATTATTAAAATTACATTATTATGATAATTTTAATGTCACCTGTAAGACCTATGAGTATAATGCTAAATTAGAATGGTTATTAGAAAAAAAATCAAATGGGCAGCTTAAGTTGCTTCCTGTGCCATTTGAAAATGTTTTCATGCAATCTAAGTTAACTCCACAAGGTGCTACTGAAAAGATTTGGACTTTAATGCTCACTCGGGTTACTACAGAACATGCTGGTAATTATGTGTGTAAACTTTCAATCAATGAAAGTGCTGATTTCTGGGATCTGAATGTTACTGTAAAGGGTAAGTTGCTAATTAAAAATAGAACTGAATAATGCATTTAACAAACATAACAGTTTAAAAATATTGTAAACATTTCTTATTATAGAAATATTGTTGCTACCCATTTAATTTTAGAGCCAATGGCACCACAAATAAAGGAATTTGCTTCAGTAACTGTTCGTGCTGCTGCAAAAAAATCGCTTTTTTGTAAGGTAAATGGAATACCAACTCCCTCTGTGGAGTTCTATAAAGATGGCCATCAAATTAAAACTGGGAATGGATATGATATTATCTCCAAAGAGTTAGTTATTGAGAAAGTGCGTTACCCTGAAGATGATGGAACCTATACATGTAGTATTAAAAATATGTTTGGAAAAGCTGTTGCTAATGCAACTCTAAGTGTGATAGGTAGGTGTATTTTAAAGTTGCCAGTATTTCTATCTGATGATAATAAAAAAACTTGCTGATATCAAATTTTTGGTTGTTATGTTTGAGTATATTTTTGTTAGTTTTGTTTAGTTTTACCAACAATCGACAAGTCAGAGAAATATGTTCTTGTACCACATGCAAAAGATTTAAGAGTTGTTTGCAACATTGTTAGTTATAATCCAAAGCCGTCAATAGCTTGGGAGTATCAGCCTTGGTCTTGCCCTATCAATAACAGTGAGTGTGAACCTGTTTCCACAAACTGGAAGACGGGTTCAGAAGCTGATATAGTGTTAGAAGATTCAAATTCTACATTGAGGTCTTTTTTTAATGTTCCCCAGTCTGATGTTCGGAAGTTTTTCATAAGATGTATTGCAGAAAACCGCTATGGAAAAGATATTCATCAAGTTGTTGGTATAATTGACCAACGTGGTAATTTATTTAAGTCATTTAGTTCTATAGCCATTGTCTTTTATTGAAGAGTAGAAATAACCATAACAACAACAAAGGAGAATAAAAAATTCATTATGTAGCATTTTAGCAAAAAAAAATTTTGTTTGTTTTTTAAAAAGGCTAATGATTTTTTACAAATGCTCATCCTAATTTTAAACAATGATTAGATGCCTCAAGCTACCTAAAGATAGAACCAAAAAATCTTTCCACAGATGAAGAGAGTTTATTGAATCTGACATGCACAGGACAAGCAGGGCTGTTCTTAGGTTTGTTGTGGCAAAAAGATGGTCTCAATTTATCATTATCTGACAATTTAATGGTCACAGAAAAAGGATCTTTTTTTGAAACTAAAGTTTCTGTATTAACAATTAAAAGACCCAAGCCAATTGATTCAGGGAAATACTTTTGCATTGGGATACCAGCAAGAGAAGGAAAAAATGTTGTGCTTGCATCGCAGGTCACAGTAAATGGTAAGTTGCATCAATTCATAGTACACAGATGAGTGGTAATCTAAGTACCAGTAAACTAAGTAGTAACAGGATCACGATCATGTTTTGGACTTTTTTTATACGGTTCACTTACTGTTTCTAATGTTAGTTTTTCTAAGTGAAACTTAACTAATTTGAATTTTAGAATCCTGCACTTAAATTTAAGTATATATAACATTAGAAATTTGAAAAATGTGGTGGTCAAATCTTTTTTTTATGATATTTTATTTTTCCAGCTATCTACGAGCCAGTAATAGAGTTTATGGAAAATGTATCTGTTTACACTGGTAAAACTGTTTCTTTAACATGTACTGTGGATTCCTACCCTCAGCCAGAAGTAAAATGGTATAAAGATGGCAGTATAATTGATGATACCACTCAATTAAATTCACTAGAAGACTGCAGAAACAGTAAAAAAGGAAAATATTTTACAATTGTTAGTAACATAAATGAAAGGATTGGTTTTTACAATTATACTCTTGTTATATGCAATTCAGACTGGAAAGTTAACAATGGTCTTTACAAATGTGAAGTCAAAAACAAGCTAGGGACAGATTCTCAAACTGCTAGCATTCATGTTTACAGTGTGTATTTGTTTTGATTTTCTATTTTTGTAATAATATTAATGTTTATGA
Organism: Hydra viridissima; assembly: GCF_058129835.1. Taxonomy (NCBI): domain Eukaryota; kingdom Metazoa; phylum Cnidaria; class Hydrozoa; order Anthoathecata; family Hydridae; genus Hydra; species Hydra viridissima. The sequence continues at coordinate 17,657,853 of NW_028324301.1, read as the reverse complement.
AAAGGTCACAATATTGTTAATCATTGTTTTTAATTTCACAGGCGTTCCAGAAATGATCTATAACCAAGAAAATGATTATGCACTCCCTAACCAAGAGTTTTCTAGAAATTGTTCAGCAACTGGTAATCCTATGCCATTTGTTTGGTGGGAAAAGCAAGAAGGCAACCAGTTCAATATTGTCACTCTGAACTCTTCATTTGGAATTAGGTAAAATGTGAATATTTAGGATACCAAAATTTTTGATGAAATAATTTAGTGTTGTGTTTTACTTTGATAATGCTATCATAAGATAACAGTGTATTATTGAACAAATTTATCTATTTTAGTTATTTAAACTTTTCGGTTTTAAAGAGCAGTCACTATGGTAACTATAGATGTGTTGCCAGTAATGTTTTTGGTGTTACTTATGATACAGTGTCAATAAGTAAGTATTTGATTGTATAAATACTAAACACTTATTTTATTATCAATTATCTCTCAAACCCCTTTTTCTTTTAATTTTTTTACCTGTTTATGATTTGTCTATAATTATTATATATAACTCTTACATATAACCATATCTTATATATAATAATTATATATGACTAAAAAATGATTATATATATATATATATATATATATATATATATATATATATATATATATATATATATATATAAATTGATTATCTAAACCAGATGTAAACCAGATGGTTATATATAACAAGTTGCTTTACTTATAGAAAATCCAATTGTGAATGCTGTTTATCAAGATGATAAAAAAACCTATCATATTTATATGATTGCTGTGCTTGTGGCCAGTGTAGTCCTTTTTGTGGTACTTCTTGCAATCAGTATAGTGTTATTCAAGCGTAGAAGACTTTATGGAGGATTTTATTTACTAACTGCTCCACCAGCACCTGATTATTTCCAGAAGCTTGACCCAACAAAATCAATCTCTGAACAGATTCACAAGCTTCCATATTTCCCTGAGTGGGAATTTCCAAGAAATAAAATAAAATTGAGTTTGTGGATTTTTTCTTCTTTTTTAATTTTCTTTTGTAATTATGTGTAATTAAGTAATTAAAAACATTTATAAAATTCTAGTCCACAAGTTAAATGTAATTGAAATAAATTCATTCAAGATACTAATAAATATGCAAAGTTTTGTTTTATAGAAACATGCGTTGGTTCTGGAGCTTTTGGTGAAGTCTACATAGCTGATGCATTTGGCATCACAAGTTTTGATCCACGCTATAAGATAAGCATGAAGCACAAAGCTTTTATTAGCAGGTTATCATTTAGAAAATCTCAACTTGTTAGAAATGATAGTCTTACTTCAAGCAAATCATCAAAAATTGGAAAAGGTAAAGAGACAATGGTATCTGTTGCTGTGAAGCGATTAAAAGGTACTTAAATCTAGAATACCTGCTGTTAACAAGTATTCATTGGATAACCCAATAGACTGTGTTACACCTTGTTTTTCTAACACATATAGAATTACTTTTGAACCTTGTTTTTCTAACACATATTGAATTACTTTAGCCATTTGACAATCAATAAAAATTTTATAATACATAACTAAGATGGACCCAGATTTAGGTAAAATGCAGAAATATTTGCCACAGCAGATGGCTCACTACTGTTGTGATCTCATGTTTATCTCTATGTCCTTTATTTATAGTTCTCATGAGAAAGTTTTATGTCACAAGATTTTATTCTAATCCTTAGGTTGAGTAATTTTTTCAGTCAAAAAACAAACCTAGGACATTGTAGGTCTCAATAGTTGTCTAAAAAATGTTTTTTAAACTCTCAAAAAGTTCTTTGTTTTATCTGTTATATTTATCTGTTATTATTATTGATATTATCTGTTACTGTTTATTACAGTTTTTAACAATTTTTAAGCTTTAAATTTTCTACTTTTCTATTTAATAATATCAATACTGATGTTTTCTATTTAATATGTTCAATATTGATAATTTTATAGAAAATGCAACCCAAGTTGAATACAAAGACTTGATATCAGAAATGAAAATATTAATCCATATTGGGAAGCAAGAAAACATAGTAAACCTGCTTGGCGCTTGCACTAAAGGTAAAGGTTGAACATAACATTAAAATTTACTTCTGGTGTAGTAAACAAAGTGCCAAATAAACTTCTTTTTGATTATTAGGGGTTGAGAAAGACACACTAATTCTATTGGAGTACTGTCCTTATGGGAATTTATTATCTTATATGAAAAATAGGCGACAAGAATTTAAACCTATCTGGAGCAAACAGCATCTTGGTATGGAACAAGAGTTTACAACTTTTGATTTGTGTGTTGCATGCTATCAAATTGCTAAAGGACTTGAATTTTTAGCATCAAGAAAAGTACTAACTTTATTATTTTATTTTTTTTAGCTTATTTCAATTTTTTTTTAACTTTTTAAAACTTTTCTAAGGCATGATTATTTAGAAATGAAAATTTGATTTTTTATATTTCAAAATTTCTTACTTTACCTTAAGTGTGTTCATCGTGATGTTGCAGCAAGGAATGTTTTGGTTGGAGAGAACTATACAATGAAAGTTGCAGATTTCGGACTTGCCAGAGATGTTTACCAAGATGAAAGATATGTCAAAATTTCTGGGGTGAAACTATTTTATCAAAATTCTCTAAAATATTTTTTATATATTTAATTCTTGCATTATAAAAAAAACTAACATTTACATTTTCAGGGATTGCTTCCGCTAAAATGGATGGCTATTGAATCTATTTTAGAGCGTGTGTTTACTAATATGTCTGATGTGTAGGTTTTTGTTTTTTTTCTAGTTATAATTAATTTTTAGAAATTCTGTTATTCATTATATCTCCTCAATTTCTATTGTAGTTGGTCATATGGCGTGCTATTATGGGAAGTAATGACATTAGGTTTGTTTACTTTCTGTTTTTAACCAAATTTTTATTCTTGTGTTTTACTTTATTTATTTAACCAACAGTTATGCTTTTCAGGGGGTTCTCCTTACCCAGGACTACCAACAAAAGATTTGGCTGATTATCTTATTGCAGGGCACCGTATGGCTCAGCCTCAATTTTGCCCAAATGAAATGTAAGTTTTTTTAAGTTTTTTTTATTATATGGGAAAGTGCCCAATTAATGGCCACAAATCTCTTATTGATAGCCGTGAAGAATACCTTAATCTAACGAAGCATTTATTTTTTCACTGTTATCTTAGTGACAAATGGCTTCACCTAAAAAAAGTCGTAGTTAGTACTAAAATATGCTTCATTCAGAGAAAAATGTATTTAAACAGAAATTTCAATTTTGTCCAAATAGTAGCCAGCAAATTGAGAAATGGTACCTATTATGAGCCACTTACATAACCTAAAATGAACATATCTAAGAATGCTTATATGTTAAAAAGTATTATTTTATCAAATGATTATAGCATAATAATGAAATAGGAACTACTATATAGAAAGAGAAATATATATTTTTTTAGCAAAAAAGAGTATAGTAAAATATACTCTATTTTGCTAAAAAATATTTTTTTTTTGGTTTATAGCAGTACTTTAACAGAGTGTTTGTTTGTTTTTCAAATCTAGCTAGTGTATCAAATAGGAAATAAAAAAATCAGTTAAGAAATTTTTTAATTGCTATTAATCTTTTGAACTAAATTAGTTATTTTAGATAATTTTTTTTTATCTCTTTCTTCTGTTGTTGTAATTTTTTTTATTTTTTTTTTCTTTTTTAATCTTTTTTCTTCAGTTGTTTTGACTTTACTTTTTCCTTTTCCTCATAATTCTGTTTAGATTGCATAGCTTCTTGTGAAGTTAATACAAAATATTTTTAAACCTTTCTTCGATTTTCCTTTGACATGATTGTATATATCTTTGGATAAGGCAAAATATCATTGTCACTATCATTAGTTAAATCCTTTATATAAGACTGAATTGGTGTCAGAATAGGCTGAACAATAGCTTCATTTGGCATCTGATTATAATGAGAGGGGATTTCATTGGTCAGATAACAAGGCTGGCCTGTGATTTCATTTGGCATAGGATTTGACTGAACAATGGTTTCATTTAGAATTGGAATAGGAATATCTGTGTTTTCATTTGACATTGGAATATCTATTTCAAAAATGTCTTTTGTGCATGAGCTCTTTTCAGTTTGAATTCTTTATATACTTTATACAAAGGATACGGAATGTCATAACTATTCTGGATACAGAAGTTGAAAGTAATAAGTTGCTCATGTGTTAAATAAGTATCCCATACTAAAGAAGCAGTTTTATTGTCAAGGGTCCTTGGCTTTCTTGAAAAGATCACAAAAATTGGGCAACAGTAACTTCAGGATACCCATTTAGTAATTCATGACAGATTTGATTGTAATATGTTTTAAGAGGACCAAATACTGTTAGATCTTAAGGCTGGAGCTAATGCAAACAATGTGCTGGTATTCAGAAGCATATTTTTAAAATGATCTTTTTCCAAATCCGAATCCAAGTGTAACCGTTGTTGCTGCATATTCAGCTAAGTTGTTCTCTAAGTTGCTTGATAATATTGGACAAGGTCTGGGTCAAACACTAAGAACTGAATCTTCTCTAAAATATTTACCAAGGGTTACCAGGGAACACTGAATTGTAATACAGCTTCTCAATGTGACATTAAACTATTTTCAACAGCTGCAATTGGATTTTTCATATCAATACTGGACCACTGAAATCTCTTTATCTTTGTCACTTTCTGGGTTAACTTTGAGTTAAAACTAGAAGCAGTTTTCTTTTTAATTTTCTTGTTCCTTCTTGTGCTTTCCATGATTATTAAAATCAACTTATAGAAATAGTATACAAACTTTAATTATTGACCATAAATCTCATACAATTATAATAAATATTATATATAATATTATTATTGTTGTTATTATTACTATTATTATTATTGTTGTTGTTGTTGTTGTTGTTGTTGCTGTTATTACTATTATTATTATCATTATTATTATTATTATTATTATTATTATTATTATTATTATTATTATTATTATTATTATTATTATTATTATTATTATTATTGTTATTATTATTATTATTATTATTATTGTTATTATTGTTATTATTATTATTATTATTATTATTGTTATTACTATTATTATTATTTTTATTATTATTATTATTATTATTATTATTATTATTATTATTATTATTATTATTATTATTATCATTATTATCATTATTATTATTATTATTATTATTATTATTATTATTATTATTATTATTATTATTATTATTATTATTATTATTATCATTATTATCATTATTATTATTATTATTATTATTATTATTATTATTATTATTATTATTATTATTATTATTATTATTATTATTATTATTATTATTATTATATATACACACACATACACACACGCACTCATGCTTATTAAATTACATATACGCATACAAACATTACACATTACATTATATTTACATACTATGTGAATATGTATTATGTAATACATGTATTGTATAGATAAGTTATTATCTTGTATACTTACTTGCTATACACTAAATTAATGTTACATAAGTACTTGCCTATATGTTATGTTTATATAAATAGCTGATGCATTTGAAATAAAATGGAAATCAATTTTACTTTATAGTGTTTATACAGTGCAAATTACACTAAGATCCTAATAATAGCCACGTCAGTACCATATAAGAGCCACGGCTCTTATTCGGTCAAATGAGTGGCTATTATTTAGACTATTTGAGATCTGTGAGTTTAGGCTAAATTCATGCTTCTGCCTATCGTGTGTTGACCAATAAAACATAAAAATAATAAACTAACAAAACAGATCAAAATATATCATAAAGCCGTACCCGAAGGAATACTTCGTTAAATGCGTCTCAAAGTTGCTTGAAAAAAACGAAAATGACTTCCGTCGGTATAAAATATTTACTTCTACTAACCTTGACAAAAATAACATTTCTAAAAAATCAAGACTGATAGAAACATTTGTAAAAGCTCGAACAAAACATAGATATATTAAAGAAACACAAAATTATATTAATCAACGAGATAAATGTCCCGCCAAATAAATAAATGTAACAAAAGCTGACCCAAATTTGGCTCTTAATAAGACCCGGTTATTATTAGGGCAATTTGCCCTACAAAAAAAAAAACAAAAAACAAGAGATATATAATTAGTTGTATTTTTGATGTTGTTCTATAAAAGGTATGCGTTGATGCGAGAATGTTGGAATGAAAATTGGGCGTTGCGACCTACTTTTACTGATATTGTTAACCGCATAGCTGGTATTTTGGAAGAACATTGCAACCCAACAGTGAGTTTTAAGCTTTTTTTGTTGTTTTTGTGGTGTTTTTTTTTTTAAATTAAATAATCTTATTATTAAAAGTATCATTTGTTAAAACTAGTTTTAGATTTGCCATTCTTCAAAGATAGTTTCAAAATTTAAAATAAATGTTTACTATTTTTAGATTTATTTTAGAGAAGAAATGAAAGTAAAAAACTTAATATAAAAAATATTTAAAATATTAGGATGTAACATTTTACTTGGATAAGAGTCATATAAAAGGGACCACACCAGTGTACTGCGACAACCCAAAGCCTACTGATACGCAACCATCTGGTTCCTACAATTTTTCTCCGCCTCCATCTTATCTTCAATCTTTTGGAGACCCTCGTATCCATTCTGAGAAAGAGGAGGATGATGAAGTATTTTTGAGAAGACCAAGTGAGCGCTACGTCTCTTACGACAAATTTAATGGACTTCCGGTGGTCAGTGAACCCTATGAGCAACCTGTCGACTCAACACTTACAGAAACTGCTCGCTATGTGGGTTATTAATTCTTTACAATTTTTCCTAAATATCTCATATAATAAGTGTAAGCCAGTTTTTTCACTAATTTAACATAAAGTTTGAGTTTAACGCGACCGTTAAATTCAAACTTTATGTTAAATATTCTGTTCAGGGTAAATTTATTGTTTTCAAGGTAAATGCATTTGTGTTTTTTTCCAAAGAACAAAGTATAATATTTTGTTCTTTTCAAAATATGATATTTTGTTCTTTGGAAATTCTACGAACATTCTTTTAAAGCTCTTTTTAAGACCTTTTTGTAATCTATTTAGCTGATTGATTCAAAAACATCTAATGACGAGCCTGATGAAGTTGAAAGCACTGAACTCAGTCCTTTGTACGTTAACAAAGAGGCAAATACTAATAAGTCGTTGCTTCAAGTTCCGAGCGAAGGGTTGTGTTTTTTACGAAGATCACCAACACCAGTCGAGGATTTATGCAGTTTTATCGACACAGAATATGCTAACCTGGGTAGTACTACTACTTACGTGAATTTTTAAACCCGTAATGATCAGATCATTAAATTTTTTTAATGTATCCATGGTCACCAGATGACCATAACTTTGATGTATCCATGGTCAGATAACCATAATTGTATCCTTTAAAGTAGCAATCATAAACTTATAGATATTCTTTAAATAAGAGGACTTCTGTTGAACATGTACCATATCAAAGAATAAGAATTTCAAACACATGTAATAATACCTTAACTGTAACATAGAATGCTAAATTGTAAGTTATATTAAATGTTTAAAAAAATCTTGAAATGTTGTTTCTTGAACATGCTTGACTTGAGTTTATGAGAAACTTTTTTCTCCTTAACTTTCTATCATTATTTTCTTTCTTTAATTGTATTTTGATTATGTAGTGTTAGAAGTTTAAAAAAAGTTACAAACTTTCAACGGAAATGAGTTCTTGAAACATATTTGGAGATTCATATTCTGAATCAAATTGAGAAATTTAAGTCCTTTGACTTTAACAAAAATTTCAGCGAAAATGATGAACGAAATTACCATTTCAATGAATATATATACGTTTAAACACACCACGAAAGAAAGTTATTTAGGCTTTGGTAAATCATTCATCTTCTTTCTCGATTCGTTAAAACTACAATTTTCACACTTACTAAGAAATTCTTTGGATTTGAAAAACAACTTTGGGGGGTTTTCATCCGTCAATTCTATTTCATTCTCCCTAGGTCAATTGTTAACACTTCCGGTTTTAAATTAAAAGTATAATTTGATTAAGTAGTACACTATTTAACTATGCTATTAAAATAGTTAATGGTTATCAAGTAAAAATGGTCGAAAATGACACAAAAAAAAAAAAGAAAAGAAAAGAAATAACTATAATGTTAATTAAAATTTAATCACGCAATCAAATCGAGTTTTATATAAATAGACACTTATACTTTTGTACATACTTTTATAATTACATACTTCAAAAAATGCCAAATAAATCTGCAAATTATGAAGAATCTAAGTAAAAGGTTTGTTCCCCATATGGAAAAATAACAACTAAAATAAAGTCTTCAATTATCTGTACTGTGATTGCAACAGTTTGCAATCACAGTACAGATAATTGAACAAATAAAAGCGCACATGAAGTCAAGTTTTGACATATCAAGCTGCAGATAAATCCTCTGAGTTTATGTGATATACTGAGAGAATATATGCTGTTTGATATGTCAAATATGCAGAATAACATTAAATAGTGTTTTGATAATTATAAGGTACCAAATAATAATAGATAATTATAAATAGTATTTTGATAATTATAAAGGTGGTTCTCGTTCACATTCAATAATCATTTGTTCAATTAGGAAAGAACTGTCCATTATTGTAACGAAACAAAATCAACAGAAAAGTATTGAAAATATCTTAAATGAAACTTTCCCAGCAAAAGATAACTATTAATTCATTTATTAAAATCAAAGTTGAGAATCACGAGAATTCTGGTAAAACAAACATTTGCTTGGAATTTTATTCAAAAGTGAAATGCAAACTTTAAATTGTTTTAAAACCTGATTTAGTTAAAAAAGGCAAGTTTTCCAGTGAAAGTTCGAATGATTTTCTGATAAAAACTGGAATATCCTCTAAAGTCATGGAGAAATTCACTAATTTTGTTAAATCAAACATAGGCAAATAAGCTGTTCCTGCATATCACAAAAAGCATGTACCATAAAAGTTTGATGTTTATTTGCTGTGATATGCAGAATCCTGTCAAACCTTAGGAGATTGAACAAAAGGAGTTCAGTTTAACTTCATGAAGTTCATAAAGTTTATAAAGACAGGATTCCTTTTCTTTTTGTAGCAGATCTTAAATTAATTTTGTTTTTAAATGGTCCACTTAACAACAAAACCCTGTCCATACTGCTATGTTACACTACAATCACTTCTTGGATTAGATATACAGGGAAAGAAAATATTTCTTGCGTAAACGTTAGTTTGGTTATTTTTTCTCTAGCTTCACACATAATATATGCAGATTTGCGAAAATTTGTTGGTTTGAAGGCTGTTATGACAAGTACAACTAAATATAACCTTGTTTTAAATTAGCTCTCAGCTGCTTGAATGAATAAAAAAAGAGATGTCCCAAGTTTCATGAACATAGTAAATCTCTTACTTTTAAACGAACGAGATGTTCGTTGTAGCTTATGCTTTCTTCCTGAACTAAATTTAATAAAAGGATTCGCCATTCATATATTTGGAAGGGAGTTTCACCAATTTCGCTCTGGCCGGTAAAGTTGAAACTGGTTTAATAAAATTACCTGGTGAGAACTTTATTATAATTTTTGAAGCAGTATTAATGGAAAACATCATAAATTAGCTTAGGGGTTAAAGTAAATCATGTCATAGGCTACTTGAACACACAGTTAAACTTTTTGAATCTGAATTCCTAGGTGAAATTAGCCCACTATTATGCTGCCTTTAGTTTCATTGAGAACAATTGATATTGCTGTCAAAGGAGATTGTGGGAGTCGAAATATTTTTTCAAAACTTATCTTAGTACCTGTAACTTTCGAAGAAAATGTTTTAGGATACAGATCAATCTCAGACACTTAAAATACACATCATTTTGTTTTTGCTTTATTTATTTATTTATTTTAGAAATTGGTTTAGTTTTAATTACTTTGTATTCGAAAATCTAATATTTGTAAAAAAACATTTTATTTGAATTATTTTTACAAAACTAATCCATAGCATTATTCTCAGCGCATTTTAATCATGTACAAAAGATGATGCTATTGCTCTAATTCTAACTTTGTAATAATTTTAAAAAACCTAGCAACTGAAGTAATTATTAACTGACAACGACTTTCTACTATTGAAAAAATTGTTGTGTTTTACCCGTTGAAAGTCAACAACCGATTTTATATTTACTTTCCATATTGAAACAAATCACATCAAGCACTAAATGCACTTGCACAAATTTCCGATTAATGGAATACCACTGTTGCTATTATGAATAATTTTCCATAGGAGAACGATTTACATTTCTTTAAGTAAATTTTAAATAACGTTTTCTTTAGTTGCAGCATTTCAGCTTTGTGGCGTTTTTTCGTGGGTTTGCATTTTGTTTTTGATGAATTGGACCCATTATTTTGGGTCAAATCAAATTCAATTTAATTGAATTTGGACCAAAATTCAAATTCAAATTAATTAAGTTTCACTTAGAAAAACTAACATTAGAAACAGTAAGTGAGTCATATAAAAAAAGTCCAAAACATGATCGTGATCCTGTTATTACTTAGTTTACTGATACTTAGATTACCACTCATCTGTGTACTGTGAATTGATGCAACTTACCATTTACTGTGACCTGCGATGCAAGCACAACATTTTTTCCTTCTCTTGCTGGTATCCCAATGCAAAAGTATTTCCCTGAATCAATTGGCTTGGGTCTTTTAATTGTTAATACAGAAACTTTAGTTTCAAAAAAAGATCCTTTTTCTGTGACCATTAAATTGTCAGATAATGATAAATTGAGACCATCTTTTTGCCACAACAAACCTAAGAACAGCCCTGCTTGTCCTGTGCATGTCAGATTCAATAAACTCTCTTCATCTGTGGAAAGATTTTTTGGTTCTATCTTTAGGTAGCTTGAGGCATCTAATCATTGTTTAAAATTAGGATGAGCATTTGTAAAAAATCATTAGCCTTTTTAAAAAACAAACAAAATTTTTTTTGCTAAAATGCTACATAATGAACTTTTTATTCTCCTTTGTTGTTGTTATGGTTATTTCTACTCATCAATAAAAGACAATGGCTATAGAACTAAATGACTTAAATAAATTACCACGTTGGTCAATTATACCAACAACTTGATGAATATCTTTTCCATAGCGGTTTTCTGCAATACATCTTATGAAAAACTTCCGAACATCAGACTGGGGAACATTAAAAAAAGACCTCAAAGTAGAATTTGAATTTTCTAACACTATATCAGCTTCTGAACCCGTCTTCCAGTTTGTGGAAACAGGTTCACACTCACTGTTATTGATAGGGCAAGACCAAGGCTGATACTCCCAAGTTATTGACGGCTTTGGATTATAACTAACAATGTTGCAAACAACTCTTAAATCTTTTGCATGTGGTACAAGAACATATTTCTCTGACTTGTCGATTGTTGGTAAAACTAAACAAAACTAGCAAAAATATACTCAAACATAACAACCAAAAATTTGATATCAGCAAGTTTTTTTATTATCATCAGATAGAAATACTGGCAACTTTAAAATACACCTACCTATCACACTTAGAGTTGCATTAGCAACAGCTTTCCCGCACAAAAGTTACGAAAATTTAGACTCGTCATTCGATTTCTTTTGATTTTTTATTGGGCCAATCTCTATGTTTGTGAGCAATTTTAAAAGAACTTTGACTTTCCTATTAGAAAGTAATGAGTTTTTCCTCTATTCTTCCAAATAGAAGCTCTCTATAGCAACGCTCAATGCTAACTCTTTTCATATTTTTCAAATATGCTACCCATACTTAATATTTACAAGTTATTTTTTCGAAGAGATCATGTTTCTTAAACAAGTAAATTTTATAATTTCTGATCGCCCGTTTTTATTGGTTGCGCATCCAGGTGACTCTTCAGAACAATCGGGTTTTCTAATATAAACATATTTGTACGAACGAAATAACAATAAACAACAACAGTAGATATTTAGAAAAAATGGTCTTTCAGTAATAGAAATTTTATCGACAACAATTGTGAATAACTATTTACTGTGAAGAGTTGAAATTTGAAGCGCACCTATTATCTTCTTCACCACTGTGATTGCAAATATGACCTGAGCATTTAAATATCTAGTCTAGCTCATTATAATATACTCTTGAGGCACACGATTTACAAATTATTGAGCCATGACTTAGAATGATCAATGTTGACAAAAAAATATGTTAAGTCCACCGTTCAATTGAAAAATGCTGCAGGACCGCCATTTAAATTTTTGAGAAAATATCAAAAATAAAAGAGAATTTTTAAAACAATTTAAAAAAGAATTGTAGTACAGCAAAGAAGAAGAAGAAAAAAGAAATCAAATTATGTGTATTTATATATTTTACATTTTAAAGTAAAATTTCATAAGCGGTTATAAAGAAAAAAGTCTATGGGAAGTGGGAGAAAGAAAGGCATAGAATGAGAGCAAGTGACTGAAGTTGAGAACAGTACAAAGGTTTTTTGTCAATATTGTCATGCTTCACTAAGCAACAAGATAGAATAAGTAAAGCCTCATTTAAAACATTTAAAACTGAAAATAGTTTTACCAAAAATAAATAAAAAACATAAAAATCTCAATCTGTCAAGTTGTTTGAGCAAAAATAGTGACACTTTACTTCTGCTTAATTGTTTAAATAAAAGTGATGCATCTGCTCCAATTGAGATTGAGATTATGGTCTACCCAGGATCTCAATTTAAAATGAGCAGAGCTCTTAGATAAATGTTAAAGTTACACTTTATGCCAGATAGTTAACTAATTGCCTACAGTGTACATGCCAGACAAATCTAATCACCTATGCATAACTGATTCTACATCAAATAAGAAAACAGAAAGGTATTGTACTGAACTCCTTTGTCATTTCATACAAGATCTTGAGGAAATGTATAAAACAAAAGTATTTGCATTACTTTTTTTTGTTATATAACAAAAAAATGAGGGAGTTAAACAAACCTATCCAAACCTTTTATACAATTTTTTTTTTAAAGGGATGGCTGCATGAGAAGTGAGACCACTTGCCTCAGCTTCAAAATGATACATCTGGAACTCCCAATTTAACTGTATGGAGATAAAAAAAAAAAAAAAAAAAGAAAAAGCTACACAATTTATTTGAAAATTAGATAAACACGGCATTCCTAATAAAATCAGTAAAATTATTCAAAATTTGACAATATTCAGAGGAATAAACAATCTTCAATTCTAATTGAAAATATTTGGTGAAGTTCTACTTTTTAATTTAAAGTGTATTGGCAGATTGCTTTGACTGTCAGACTATAGATGTAAATGATACACAAATTAAAATATTACACGTTTAATAATTTATACAGCAAAATTAAACATTATAAGTGTTGTTTTTTAGAATACAAATTGACAGCTGCTCAGACAAAACATAATATCTGTAGCCTATTGTACTATAGATTGTTAAATTGTGTTTGTTACTCCTGAACAATCCTGAACTTAACTATTATCACACATATAGGAAGAGGTATGAAAACGAAATGATACCTTTTCATTATCTTTTATTCATTCTTGGCTAATCCTCACTTTATTATCTTTCTATCATTCATGGCTAATCCTCACTTTAGGCTAATGGTTGATTATGAATTAAATATTAAAATCTAATCAATAGTTTTTTTTATAGATATTTAAATCTGAATTATGTTTTTTTGTCTTATAGGTAAAAAAAACTTGCTACTAAAAATGAAGATGCAGCACAGGAATGGGGTTAGAATCAATATCAAGATATTGTTTCTGGGGTTATTCTGCTTAAGCAAAAGGTTAATATGTGTTTTCCACAAGGATTGTGAGCAATCTATATCAACAGTATCTTGCAGTGATTGGTGGTCAATCATTAACCAACAAAATGGGAAATCAACTCCTAAAAAGCTGCTTCAAAGATTTTGCAAATTTATTTTAAAACTTCATACAAACCCCTGCTGGCTAAGGGTCAATTGAAAGAATATTTTCCTCATTTGATCATATCTGGTCAAATTTATAGACAATATAAAAAAAAAAAACAATACTTTTTTTATTGTTACATAAAAAATGTATTGTTTTTTACAATTAATTATTTGTCCCTCTGAAGTGTTGCTAGAAGTGTTGCTATAAATTTCACCAATAGATTTAAAATATTAAAATATCTCAAAATATCAAAAAGTCCAAAAAAAAACCCAGCTATAAATGAGTTTTCTTAGATTGGTTTTTAATGCCAACTGTGACAACACTGTGACAGAGAAGTATATAATTGTAGTAGATTGCTGCCATCTTATTTAACCTTATTAAATCTATTTAACCTTAAAATAGAGTTTTTATTTCAAGATAAATATAAGTTATTTTCATTCATTAATTTCTTTTCTTAACAGTTTTTTTTTCTTTTTTTTTTAAAAAAAAGAAATAAAAAAAAAAACAACAGTTACCAAAAAAAGCATGTTAATTAAATGTGAAGTAGTGATTATAAATCGGCTTGCTCCACATCTTGAATCAAGAAAATGTCACACAACAATTACCTTAGGAAAATCTTCAAATGTGAATGTGTTTTTTATGCTTCATACTACCAAGAATAAAATTGGATCAAAGTACTTGGTAAGTAAATTTAATTTATGCACACACAGATATATATATATATATATATATATATATATATATATATATATATATATATATATATATATATATATATATATATATATTACTACCCAAAACTATGATAGGACTATTTAGTTCTTTTATTTAGGTTATTTTATATATGTTTAGTTTAAGCTAAAGTTAAAAGTAATATATAGTTTGTTGTTAAACTTAGGTGAAAAACAACATTTTACAAGTACATAGACGATTTATTGATGAAGGGAAATGTACCTTAAGTATGAAAGAACCATCACATGATATAGTCATATCAAAGGTTTGATTAATTTTTTTTTTTTTTTGTTAATCAAATAAACTTTTTTAAAACGAAAGCAAATATGTCTAAAAAGATGCAAGTTGTGCGTTTATACTAAGGTTTTTTGCTGAGTTTTTTTAACACCAAATTTTATTTTAAATTTAAAAAAAACCTGATTGCTTATAGCCAGATAGAATGAAAAAACTATAATTCTTTCTATAATATTGTCAGTTTGTAAAAATTGAAAACTCTACATACCTTTACTACAGGTGGATGCACCCCAAAAACTACTTGTAGTAAAGGTGTTTTAGAATTTTAAAAAGAGTATAAATAAAACAAGGGAATGTGTCAAAATGAGTGTATATAGGTTTATTTCTAAGCACAAAGGATACCCTTAAGCTTATTTGCTGGAATTTGAATTTGCAAAGAAAGCATACCTACCAGGAAAAGAAAACATACTTACCAGGAAAAACCCCATTTATAGGCATCTCTCAAAACTAAAAAGAAAAAAATTATCCATCCCTAGAAAAAATTATAGGCTGTCCTGTTTTTGTGTCATTTTAAGGGTAATACAGGTGGTTGCAACCTGTATTAATATTGTTATGTTTCATATACCTCCTAACTTATGAGTTTAAAGGTCAAGTATTCAAAGTTAAAATGAAAAAAACTTCCTGGTTATCTTCACATTATCTTAGATAACATCAGTAGTCAGTACAATTTGAAGGTTGCTAACTACTATTGCATAAATATTACTTTAAGTAAGAATATATTTTCATTATTTTTATTTGATATTACCAGGAAATCTTTATTTTTTGGCCTATCCTTTCATTTATGGTTGCTAAACAAAAATCCTTTTCTGGAAAGAAAATAAATCTGTGGGCTGCAGGTTGTGGATCTCTGTACTTTCTGAAGAAATTCCAAAAATAGTTTTTTTACCAGATTTTTTAATTAAATATAAAAATCTTTGTTTTCATTGTTAATGTAACAAGAAAACTAAAATGTAAAAAAAGATTCTTGTACATGACTTTGTTCACAAGTTGCTATGTAATAAAAAATATTTTTTTAAAAATTGATATCAATATGTTATTTGAATATATACTTTTTCAATACTTGTTAAACAACTTAAAAAGGCTTTAATCATATATGTTAAGATTTAAAAAGCGATTTATGTGTTTGTATTGATACTACTTTCCCTAACTTTCAAGTCAAATGTTGCATCTTTGACAACCTTGGTTCAAAGTAAACACCATGTTAAACACATTGTATTATCTTGTTGGAAGAAATTAAGGATTAAAAAGTCTTTAATTAGCATGAACATGCTCCTGGATGTTCTATAAGCAATCAATACTAACAACTGTTCTGCATTAAATATCCCTACAGGTTAAAGGAGGGACACTCTTCTAGTGATTGAGAAACTAATTGTTAAGAAACAATTTTGATTGTTTTAGCATTTGCTCTCTGAATCTCCTTAAGCTATGTAGAAGTTTTTTTTAATTATTTTTTATTTCAAACTCCATATATTTCTGAGGCTGATTAAATAATAAAAAGGTAAACTGTAGAGAAGTTAAATCTAAAATATTTAAAGTATTTTTTTTTTTGTTTTTAATTATAATAATAAGGATAATAATAATAATTATAACAAGGAATGATATTTATATGATAATTATAACAAAGAATGATATTTATATGATGATTATAACAAGGAATGTAATATATGAAATCTCTCTATTTTTTGATTGTTAAAAATGCTTACTTGGAGATTCAGTCTAGGTTTGTTGATTTGCTAATACAACTTAGCACAGAGAAGATCGGTTATTACCCTTACTACAAAGAAGCAATGATAAAGCTAAAGATCATAGTAGACCATAACAAATAACTGAGTCATTTGCTGAAAATAAGAATCTTTTTTCTAAATGCTTTATATCATTTTCTATGAAAGTTTTACTTGCAAAAAAAAAATATTTATTTGCCTTGCAATTGGTTTAGAATTTATAACAATTTTATTGATTTATAGTTTTGTATTAGGGAGCAACTGCTGATCTCAAGAAGTTTTTGCTAGTCTTGCAACTTGCATCTACTGGCAGAGATGTATCTACTCAAGTTAATTTAGAAAATGTGTTGCAACCAAAGTACAGTGATCTTGAAAAACCTAAGACCTCTTTATCAATTCAAAAAAAGTCAGACTATCCAATAAAAACTTCGTTTCCATTTCTCTTAGAGAAGTTAGCAGTCAACAATTGTTTTTTAAAGAAATTTGACCCTAGAATTTTAAAGTTAGTGAATTTAAGAAGACTGGATATTAGTTGCAACAGTTTGAACAGTCTACCTACATCTATGGACATGTTAACGAATTTAAATTTCATTTGTTTATCCAATAACCTCTTTACAGAATTTCCACCGTGTTTGCTTTCAAGGATTTTTGCCCAAAATTTAAAATCAATTGATATGTGCTATAATAAAATAAAATATTTACCAAATGGTCTTTCAGACTTAAAAGAACTAGTTACTTTGAACTTAAACAAAAACGAAATAGAGCATCTTCCAGGTAATTTTGGCCTGTTGAAAAATCTGAAATACTTGTATCTGAATGGAAATCACATGCACACGATTCCGTGGACGTTCCAGCGTTTGAGTTTAATTCATTTTGAATTTAGCAACACATTGTGCAATTTTTATGATCAGCCATCAGAAGTCGGTGGTTCTTTTGATACCCTTTCAAGTTTATTTGAGTTAGCTGCAAGATGTATTATAAAAAATAGGTAACGTTTTTCAAACATTAAAAGCCCTTTAAATCATCAGTTTATTGATAAATATAAAGGGCAAAAAATCTTGTCATTTGTTCGCCAATTTTTAGTTTCAATTTATTTTGTAGGATAACCTTCGTAGAAAATTTAACACCTCGATCTATCGTTAGCAAATTAACGAATGCGAAAATTTGTCCGTGTGGTACTCCCTGCATTTCTAACTACATTCCTTACGTTAAATCTTTTGACTTATGTCAAGTTTCTCAAGAACTTTCCACTGATGGATGTCGAACAGGTGGAAAGTTGATTGCGAATATGATCGGTTATTTATGCTCTTTGAAATGCTACAAAAAGTGGAAAAATAATCCGAATACTTTATTTACTGGAAGCAAATAGCGTTGCTTTTATTTGATTAAGGCCTTTTTTTTTCTTATGTTGGGTAGTTTTTCTTTTTTTTAATGATTTAGAAGCCCTACTTGGGATTAATCTCTAGAAAATCTACTTGGGATTAATACTTGGGATTAATCTCTTGGGATTAATACTTGGGATTAATCTCTAGCAAAAATTTTATCAAGATTTTCAAACGCTCTTGTGGGTACTTTATTTCGTGAACGAGTTTTTATGGTGAGTTTGTCAATAGAACTATACAACCTTATAACAATTAGTTAATGATAGATAAATTTTTCATTTAAGTAATTCATTTCCTTTAAAATATGCTGTATAAACAATTCTTAAACTCAGAATGATTTAAGTTTATGATAATGAAATGATGAAAGGGAGATTGGGATGAAACGTTTAAGTGCTTATATCTTAAAAGCTGCGCCATCTCCTGGTATAATATCAGTTAATGCTACCAACATGTCGTGTAAAATAGCCTACTAACATAACGAATCTGTGAAGAGATATCTGTGGGGGTGATTTTTTTTGTATAGTAATATTTGTTACTAACTCGAAATATGTAAATATGCTTAAAAGTAAATTTAAACCTTTAGGATCTTAAACGTTTCATAAGCTCCAATTCTTATTCTAACGATTCTGGTAGGACTATTTTTTCACAATGATGAAAAATGGTCCCACCTAGAAAGATCTAGAGTCAATTGATCTTTAAAAATAATAAGTATATATGGGAGAAACGAGTAACATAGTTATCAACAGCGTTTGTTTTACTTCACACTGTAAAAGAAAGAGGAGACCTGGCAAGAAACCCGTCAAGAAAAGTTTATTCGCTAAAAAAGAATCTTCGAAATCAAGAAATCAATTTTGGCCACAACCAAATAACAAAACAAATAGCAGAGACAGAATCAGAAAACGAAATCGACGAAGAAACATCTTGGTTAGGAAAGTGTGAGGAATAGCGTTGAGAATTTTTCCATTGTTTATCAATTTGTTCTTGATGAAATGGTTCTTGCATAAGCAAGTTGTTAGTATCTACTAAGCATCCGCGTTTCGGAAAACCACGTGATACTTTATATGATCTGATAGTTATGAAAACCACGTGATACTTTACCAAACACTTGTTAAATCTTTAACAATTGAAACTTAGCTATACGTAACTTTTTTTATTCAAAATTAGATTGAGTGGTTCTTTACACTAAGACATTTGAGATTATTTTTCAGCTTAACAGCACTAATGTTTCACAAGTCACACGGTTTTCAAAGTTCTTCTCATTTTATTTTTTTCAGAAAACTTTTAAACATTTTACCATACCTCTTCTGAGATATATTTTACATTAAAATGAAGCTTTATATGCCTTAACTTATCCAAATACCTTGCTCTGATTGAGCATTAGACCATGACTGCTGCACTTCATGGTCAAACACCAAGACTTTGTACATATCAACAAAGCTATCAATCAAGACCTCTAGACAAGCTTCACAAAGTTCCCCTCTTCTCGTTAATTCTCGTCTGAAACAAAAAGTAGTGAGAAGAGACCAACTTGGTCTTGGGTAAATAATAACTTCTCCTATCAGTATCTTTAAAAAAGTGCATAAAACGATACCTTTCATTTTGAGACGCAGATCCTAATATGAGGAAGAAGAATTATAAGCAACGATTAGAAAAGACGTATAAAAAGCCCAAGAATAGATATAAAGAAACTTTTTTTGAATGAATAGAAAGAGAAAGGAGTTACAGAAGTTAGAGAAGAAAATTGGTTAAAGAAAAATAGGCGGAAGTTCTGCCGCTTATGATAAAAAAGTAGAAAGAGTTATTCGTTTTTTTTTGAAGAACTGGAAGAAAAATTGAGGAGTAATAAAAAAGAAAAAACGATTGCATAAATACAACGTTTGATACAAAAAGAAGAATAAGAAGATATTATTTGTAATTTTATTGACATAATGAGTAAAATAATGCTAACCACAATTACCACATTAGGCTGAAATGAAAAAAATATCAACTTGAATTTCCGAAGAAACCCTCTTGAGGGATTATTATATACACCTTCCTGATTCAAAAAATAGTTGAAATCAAGCTATTTCGTCCGAGAAAAAAAAATTATTTTGAATATTTTCTTCACTTAGCACAAAATGTTGAAATAATAGCATGCAAAATTTTGCATTTTTACAGCGCAATTAATGTTTTTTCTATATCAAATCATCATCCTAAATGATATCTAAGGTAATTTTTTCAATTTTTTAGGTGTGTTTTTATGAGCTTGCATTTTTCATTTTTTTCTGGCGAAGGGCAATGAAACATATCCGTATTGTATAAAGATAGAACACAAAAAAAACAAATTTCATTTACTGGGAAATGGGATTTGTTTTGCAAGTTGTTGTGAAAACTGCAAGTAAACATTTATTTTCCTGTATTTTTAAAAAAAAGCCCAATTCTGCCAAAACTCGTGATGACTGCAGAAAAGCAGTCTGTTTTCTTTGCCTTTCAAAAGTGCTCTAGACAGCTCACTTCTTTTCTGATTGATCGTGTCAAAGTACTGTTTTCTTCTCAAGTCAACTTTATTGATCCAAGAGTACCGGTTGGAGTGTGTGATTATTGTCAAGTTCGCCTTCAAAAAAAGCACAATGGAGAGAATATCTCTGCCTTCACTGTTCCATCAAAATTCGTCCTCCAACTAGAGGTCAAGGATGTGATGTCTTCTCTGTAAAATTAGCCACCTGAAGCTAAATGAAATACACCCCTTATCAGCACTTCAACCATCTACTGCTAATCAGCAAGGGAAAGTTGAAAAAAGGTGCTCTGTTTGCTTTTTAGTCATTGAAAAAGGAATGCCACTTATGAGCAGCCAGTCTGCCTTACGAGAAAATATGAGAGAACTTGTTTCTACTGACATGAAGGTCAGAGAACAAATTGCTTTTTCTGTGATTGCTTACAAAGAGGCTTCCAATTGCAGTATAGTCATAAATTAAAGTACCGGTTGTAATTTAGTCATAAATGTAAATATTTACTTGCGTCAAACTTAAGACAACTTAGGTCTTGACTGGTATAGTATTAAAGATAGCTGGTACTGTAGAAAAGAGGGTCTGAAGCCTTATCAAGTATGCTTTTTACCCAAGTTTAACCCTAATATATGTGCCAATGTAAACAAACCCAAACCTGAACTAGAAACTTCATTTTTCATGAACCGGACAAAACTAGATTCGTAAGTATTAAAACTAGATTTATAAGTATTAAAAACTTGAGAAACCTCGATAACTATAAAACTTGAGTTAAACCAATAAAACTTTTTAAAAATTTAGAGTTTAAGTGTCGGAGAACGGAGCACAGTGGGACGCTCCTACACAAACAGGTGGCCATAAATGAAATGCTTTTTGAAAATTAAAAGTTTCAGTGTTTTGGAATGTATACCGTTGACTCCCAGAAAAAATTTCATCAAATTTTGTTTAAATTTGGCTGAGAAATTCAGCCTTAAAGTTGAAAATTTTCCGTATTTCCAGGATGATGAAAGATTTTATGAAATGAAATTATATTTTCTTTTAAAAAGTTAGTTTTCTGAGCTAGTATTTTGAATATAAATATAGGATTCAACTTCCAGAAAAAATTTCATCAAATTTGAATCACGCATAGCAGAGAAATTTGATCTGAAAGTTAAAAATTACGGAATTTTTCTTTAAAAATGTAAAGAAGAAATTTAAAGAAATTTAAAGAAAAATAATTTTTTTTTTATTTTTTGCAACATTGTATTTAAGTGTAAATTAAGTTTTTGATAATATTTAGTCTTAATCATCATTTTCTTCTGTTTTTAACTCCTCCTTTTTTTCTATACCGACATCATGATAAATAATGTCATCACATCTTTCTAAGTCTTCCATTATGTTTTCCGTGTCAATTTTTGCTCAAGTTATATTATCAGCTTCTTGATAAATAAACATACTTTTCACAACTTCTGGTAGCTTCAAGGATTTTGTGAATTAAGCAGGAGCTTTATACAAAACAACATAAGAAATTTTGTAAGTTTCCTTACAATAGTTTGCAAACTTAGAAGGATCAAAAGAGTTATTGCAATTGATTGTAAAAAGAATGTTGCTAAATCTTGTAATCTAATTTTCATCTATACTGAGAACTTCTTTTAACAATACTGGATTTAAAAATGTCTTACGACAGAAATTGCCTATCGTGCTGGTTCCTGCTCCTTCAGATCTTGGCATAACTACCTTGAATACAGATGCGTCATACATTTTTTTAAATCGATTTTTTCCTCTCAATGTAATTCGTCTTAAACTTTTGAGTTACTCTACAAATTTTGATTTCAAGTCTATAAGATAGATGGAGTAGGCATTCAAAAAAACAAGATCAAAGTATAAAGTGGAAACATGCCATAAATTAAAGTGCCTTCACAAGGTTTAAAGTTATTTGAATTTTTAATGTCACTCATTTCATTCAGCTTGGCTCCGCAGATTGAACAATTTTGCATAGATTTTGTATTGGTGATGTAAGTCAAAGCTTTCTCATTGATCATGGTCATTACAAAATCAAAATCCACTAAAACCAACTTTTCATTTAGTAGTTCTATTAGAAGTAATCCCTGCTAACCAATTTCTGCCTCTATTTCTGCTTTGATTCTTAAAACCGTTTCTTTTGACTCTTTTATGTCATCTAACTTCGCTGGATGACAGAATCTCACACTTTGAGGTGTCATATTTAACCAACAAATTTTGCCTTTATTAGCTGATAGCCTAAGCAAAGTTGTAGCAGTTGCCAATAATTCAACATCACAGTTATTATCATTATCAATCTTCTGGTTATGTTGTGCCTGTCCTGATGTTCTATTTAAGCCCCAAGATGTTAGAAGAACCATATATTTTACTCTTTGTTATGTTTTTCCATGTGCTTCAAAAAATTCCTTTCGTATATTTTTACAATTCTATCAGCTACACACTTCATAAAAGCTTTCAATTTTACTTTAGCAGAAGAATAAGTTGTTTAAATAGCTTGTGGATCAGGACAGCATTCATATTTCATTTTCTGAATCGACAGGAAGGGTTTGTTATCTATATGGATCTTCATATGAATATCATGATTGCTGATTTTTTCATTTTATTGTCAATGAAAACTCTAAAGGCTTTCTCATCAGCCTTCATTTGGCTCTGACTGAATTGATTCACTAGCCTTGCTGCATCTGTCTGCTTTTCAATGATTTTACTAGTTAATTTCACCATACTACTGTTGTTATTATTGAATGCCATTCTCTTTGCTGCTAATAATACTCTTACCATTGAGTCTTTTGTCGGATTTACGGAATCATTTGCAATTCTTCGTCTAGTTCTATTACTTGTTTGAGAAAAACATTATTTTTTTATCAACATAAATTTTTCCGTTTTGAGTGCTGAGCCATCAAGCCAAATTTTTTTCATAAAGCTCAAATCTATTATTGATTCTGCCATGCTTCTGCCATGCTTCTGCCATGTTTCTGCCTTGTTCCTGCCACTTAGCTATCCAATTCCATTCCAAATATCTTATGTCGCTGATTAGAATCTCCTCTGTGTTTTTATGCAAAAAAATTTTGGTTCTTACAAGGTTGATTAAAACTACATGGTTGATTACAGCTTTTCACAATTGGTATTATTTCTGTCAAAATAACTGATAATTTCTTGTCTCTTTGGATTGTGTGGTTCAGCCGTTTTGAACTAATACTTTCCAGTCTTCTTCTAAATTTTAAACTAAAATGGAAACTTCATGTAAGCTAAACTTATATGAAGATGAAATACCTAATTTACTGCCTAACTTCTTACCTAATGATCACTTGATGCGTTTAAAAAGTTTTTGAATGAAATTACATTTTGAGTATAATGAGATCTTTTCAAATTTGCATATCTTTTTTTAGGGCAGCTCGGAGCAGCCAATTAATTAAGGGCATATTGAACTTTGATTTTTTTCAATGTAGAGGAACATTTTAAACTTTTTTTATCCATCAAAGTTGACTTATTTTTGTAACAATACTTTATATTAAACGGCTGATTTTCAAAATTTGAAAAAATCTAATTAAAGTATTTTTATTGCGATTGAAAAGTGGATTTAATTAGCTTTCTAATGATATATATTAACCCACACTTGATTTGATTAAAATCATCTCAGCAGAATGTATAAAAAAAAACTCCTTCAATGAGAGGCAAAACCGATTTTTTAAATCTAAATATGTAACTTTGAAATCTTTTTAACTAAAATTCTCAGGAGACTTATAATTTGGGATTTTCTTATCTACAGTGTAAGCTTTTAATCTGCCTTGCTTCATCCAAATTGAAGCCAATGTAGTTTTAATTTTTGGCTACCCTGCCTCCCACGATGCGGAGTAGTAGATATGAATAAGATTGTTAAAATTCCAAAAGAAACTTCGTCCTCATACCAATTAGCAGTTCTTTGTACAAAAGAACTTTTTATTGTTAATCGTTTCTGAAGGAAGTACTAATTAGTAAATTCATTTTTCTGAAGGAAGTACTAATTAGAAAGTTCATTTAAGATTTTAAGATATTGATTAAGGGTGTTTTTATCATACACACGTTTCTTTTGTAGTTTACTTTTTTGGGAGAGCGGAGGGGGGTGTTTTCCATACGTATTTTTGTTGTTGTTGCACTACCCTTACTATCACATCATCATAAAAGAACAAATTATTTAAATCCATCATTGTAAATTGATAACTTGTTTTGCATATTGCCGGAATATAAGAGAATGAGTCTTTTTGTGATTATAAATATAGAACGAATCTTACCATGTTTACCATACGGTAATTAAATAACCACTTATGTTGGAAACCTTTACATATTTGTTTTCAATTGTCACTAAGATAATGGACATTGTAAATATTCTGTCATTAAAACGTTCCATACAGCACTGTTAACAATTCCCGCTAAAATATCAATAAATATTTTTTTTGTCGTAATGGTAATTACGACAAAAAATATTTATTGATATTTTCCATGTTCTTTTCTTTTTTTTAAATTTACAATTTTAAAATAAGAGTCCATAAAAGTAAGTGGAAAATATTAGAAAGTTTTCCAGTCCGTTCCACAGTGGGCCATGGTGTGCCAAAAGTCAAAATTATTATTATTCAATTTTTGTATAAAAAACTACTATTCAATGAACGTAACATATTGATTTACATAAAAACATAAGGATTATTAATCAAAAAAATGCACCTTCACTAAAATTTTTTAATTTTAAGTTGTCACCCTGAACAATATTTTAGGCGGTCAAGCGCTTTTCTTAAAAAGTTTAGAAAAATATTTTTTTATATGTTTTCCCATTTAATGTTAGGTAATTTACATTGTTACGAATTCAATTTTAGTTTTAATACATATATTGGCTATCAATTGGGATTTTTGTTTATCTTCTTGAACGTATTTGACTCATTTTATGATCAATTGAAGATTATGCATTTAATGGTTGAAATAATTGCGTTTTTTTTTTGCTTATACTATGCTTAAATTTTTTCGGCCATGTTTGGCCAGGATTTTTACGGCTGATATTCACTGAAAAAAATATACTTAATGAGTTAATAACAGTTTTGGTTGCAGATACTTGCAGATGTCGACTATATAACTAAAACATTACACATGATTTTATACCGTGACAACTGTCAATAAAACATATTTAGGTATGTGTGCAAAATTTTTAAACTATTCAGCTATTTAATTATTTTACATCATTGTAAAGAGCTTTAAATCAGTATAACGATGGTGAAAATTTCATAAAAAGCTAATGATTTTACTAAAAGTTATGCCCACTTAAGTGACAAAAATTCATTATAAGGAATGCTTAAGAAAACTGCAACCAACTTAAAAAATTAGCGTTCGGCTTACGGTACACAGTGCCTCACAGCTACGGAAAAACGGCAAAAACCCTCAAATCAGTGTTTCTGAATGGATTTCAACCTTTTTTGGCTCTAAATATATTGAAATTTAATCAGTAACCCAACCCGAAAGTCAGAAAATAATTTTGCACACTTTTTTCAAAATATTTTTGCAAATTTGCAAATTCTGAATTTTTTTCCCACTTTCTCAACATGCTATTCTGTCTTTTTTTATTGTACTTATAGAGACAAATTCATAAATATATATATAGTTTATTTACATAAAAAGTGACAAATTTTCATTGTTTTTAAACACTCTACATATAATCCTTTAATAACAGCTGATTTTGTCAGTAAACAGTGAAAACAATAAAGATTAAATTATTCAGAAACAAATATCTACAATTTCTGTATGTTGTAACATAACATATATAACATGTAACAATATAATTTAGATTTAAACAAAAAAACTAAACTTAGTGTTTCAGCAAGTTAAGAACTTGTTCAGACAAGGGGTTTCCATTGGAAGATTTGTGTTTTATGAAGTTGATCGACGAAATTTCTGGATCAGTTCTGATCAGCAAATATTGAAATTGATTTTTCATTACATTGAAACCATTTCTTTTCTTTCATTAACAGCCTGTCATATGTTTTGTTTACTGCAATCCACTTAGCTTTCAATTTTATCACCAAAATTCGGATTTTTTCTGTTAATTTTTCACTATGCACTTTTTCACCATCCAAACCTTCTGATATCAAAATTTCCTCATAAAGGAGGCTCACAATATCCTTGTTAGTTATACAAATTTCTCTCACTTTGGGAATCAAGTCTATTATTTTCATTTTGAGATGTAATCACAAAGGCACATATTACTAACTAATTTTTTGGATTTTTAAAAAACTTTTTGCGGATTTCTTATTAATTGCAAAAAACTTTAAAACTCAATTTCTCAAAAACGTACTACTTTGGGGCGGTTTTTTTTTTCCGGGCATTCCTGTATATATTCAAGATACTTCCCCATCAAAATTCAGGGTGGACAGGTGTGGACATTTTTAGAAAAAGTAAATATTGTGAATATTATTTTCTGAAAATTTTTAATTTTTTCACAAATTGTGAAATTCGAACATTAATTTTTGGTGTCGATGAAAGTCCAATGTCAGTTACTTACCGGATGATATAATATATATATATGATGTTCACCGAAAAAATGAAAGAAAAATTTTTAAAAATGACCATTTTGTGACAATTTTAAGATCTACTTGAAAACTCTAAAATTTCTAGTGAATTTTTGCCCACAAACAACCTGCATATAACAAGCTCACAAAAAGAGTAAAAATTTACAAAATCATAAAAAATGGGTTTACCTTGTTCAGTATGCTTATAACAATCAAGATAAAGTTAAAAAACATCAAAATAAATTTAAAAAATTAATAGGGTTTTTACCGTTTTTTCGTATCTGTGAGGCACTGTGCGGTGGTTATATAATAGAACTTCATTGTTTAGTTTTTAGCGCATTACTTTGCCTTGGTCATATTTTTATTCAACTAATAGCAGACTATGGTTTTTTGTGTGTTTTTTTGTGTGTAAATCATGTTTTGAATACTTTAAAAAAATCACCAATATTTTAAATAAAGTTTCATTTTTCTAAAAAAACAATTTTTTAATGAATAAAAAAGTCAAATATACAAAAGGTTTATAATCGTGAATCCCCCCCCAGCCTCTCCAACAGAAGAATATTCGGTACATTTACTGCGTGCAAAAATAGAATATGAGCGTGTCATTATTTTTTAATAAAATTTGGCAGGTACATAGAAAATAGATATATAAAATTGATTCAAAAGTTAGAAAAAAAACCCATCATCCCTTCAATGTCAATTCACTTCCAGAACAGGAATGAAGTTTTCAATAGCAATGAAATCACTAAAAACGTTAGTAACTGCAAAAAAAAAAACAAACTGCAGTAAACTTACAGCACTCTACTTTTAAAATATTATCTAAGTCAATATAAAATTCTAAAAAAAAGACGAGAAAAATCCATCCTTACGACACCTACCTCGAGCACGCGGTGAAAAAATGGTCACAGATTTTAACTTTAAAATCGGTGCCGTAAATCGCAGATACGCACATACCTAATATATAACTATATATTATTGATAATACAAAACCCTACAAATATACAAATTGTCAGTCAAGAAATGGTCAACAAGATTACCAGCTGACAAGCAACAAATTGAAATGCAAAAGAAAAAAAATCAACTTGCTTTTCAAGAGAAGATGGGACTGTTTGTCGATAGGCCTAAAGCTAGCGGCTCAGAAACATCTAATGATGGCAACACCTCCAGAAGAGCCTTTCAGAATGAGCAATTGTTTTCTGAAACCACAGGACTTACTTTTGAACTTATAAAAATGTTCCATGTTGTTCTGACTTATATTGATACAGATTTATTCAGGGAATACTTTATACAGATTTACTTAGGGAATACTGTACACATACAGCTTGGTTTTACGTGGAATGCTATCCATGGTCATGGCCGCCGAGAGAGGGGGGTGACGGGGCCCCGTGTGTGTACAAATAATTTTTTAAAATAATTTTTAAAAGATTTAAATAGTTTTGAATTTAATTAATTAAAAATAAATTTAATTAATTTTCATTTTTAATTTTCAATAACCAGAGCACGCTTCTAATGGTCCTGGGTAAATAATTGATCATAATGAGGGCCCGTTAAAAAAACTTCCCCAGGGCCCGAGATTTCTCTCGGCTGCTATGTCCATGGTACTATATGCAGCAGAGCCCAGTGATATTTAAGTTCTAAATATAATTTCAATTTCCATTTTTACTTCGTTCTTGTAGCATTGATTTAATTTCTAATTTTAATTTTACTTGTTTTGAATCAGTTCTTATGATTTTAATCATTTTAGTTCTTATTTCAGTTACTAAATCAGTTCATATTTTACTTCTATCAAATTTTACAGCAATTAGTAGTCCGAACGACATATTTTTTTGAAAAAATTAAAGTGTAGTCTTGAAGTCTATGAATTTGAGTAACTTGTATTAGTTACATTCATTTAAAAAAAAAATCTTATGGCTCCTTCCTGGGCCTTAAAAAAAGAAAAACTTGCCCCACCCCGGGATAAGTTGGCGCAAACTATAAAAAAGATTATTAACGTATGAGTGAGTAAAAATGTATAAAAATTATTTATTATTTCTATGAGCTAGTAGCAGTTAGTAGTTTGAATATGAAGCCAAAACAACACCCCACCTTTATTCCTGGTAACAAAACAGCACCCCACCTTTATTCCTGGTAACAAAACAACACCCCACCTTTATTCTTGGTAACAAAATCCCCTAAAAAATTTTTTTTGTAAAAAAATTCAAAAATATTTTTTTTGTAAAAATAAATTTTTTCAATATTTTTAGAACTAAAAATTTTTAAAAAAGTTAATTTTATAAAGATATTTTTTGTTTTCCAGCTTCCCCTGTGAAAATTTTGCCAATAAACCCCAAAAGCTTTTCAATAAACTGCCAAAGATCCTGAAAAACGACAACTACTAAAACAACCTGACTGATAATAGTAAATCAATTGTGACTGGAATGTTTATAGTAGTTTTATTCATAGGACCCAAAACTCTGCAGATAAACGCAATTCGTCAACTTACTCCTGCTGACAACTAGTCCCGGTCTCCCCTATCATTATTTCAAGAAATAATGTAATACATAAATTTCAAGAAAAATATTTAAACAATTTTTTAACTTAGTAACCATAGTAACCACCTTAGTAACATCTAAATAAGGATACAAATAGTCATAAAATAGTCATTCAATAATTCAATTGAGTTATAATAAGATTTTTTTTTCGAAATTAAAAGAAAATATCTGGTTGAATTATAATTACAAGTTAATGTTCAGTTTCATAAAAATTCTCATGTCTAATGATTTTTTCATTCGATTGCGGCGACCAACAGTTAAAATTCCACAAAGTGAGAATATCCTTTCTACAAACGCCTGTGATGCTGGGGCGGACAGTACATCTTCAGCCAAAATTGCAATCTTGCTATACTTGCTTTTGTTTTGTTTCCAAAAGAGCAGGCCGGTACTTGCCAGCGCTTCATCACCGCTTATGTCTACCAAATACCTTGACAGCTGACTTGCAACAGTGAGGTTGTCTTGGTTATAAATTTTTCCTTCTTTTGTAAAGATTTTATTTGACAAGAACTTAAAGCGCTTTATGGGAGCAAATTCACATTCAGATCCATTTGACTCAGCAGCAGCTTGTAATTCTTGTTCTACTCCACAAACTTTTATTATATACATCTTTGCTGCATGGAGCAAGGTGCCCATTTCCGGTGTGAGGACAAAGACAGCAACGGTTGGATCTAACAAACATGCAGCAGACGGAAGAGGATTAAACGTATCTGAGTCTGGCTGCAGAATTGATTGAAACAGTTGACGTAGATCTCCAAGAAGATTCGCTGTCAAAGACTTGTTGGTAGGATATTCTTGTAAATAGCATTCCAAATTGAGTATAGATGGTAGAACCTGTGTAAGGCATCGGTCTGAAGTATATCTTTTTGTACTGCAAAGGGTTCCAAAAGTGAAGAAATGTTTTGAAGACGAACCCATTCACTTGCTTTGAATGTGTCGATTCCTAAATTTAAGTAAACCGTCTGAAATTAAAGTTTACTAATAACAATTGTAATAACTAATAATTATCATTGATATACGTCTCTTTTTTCCATACTGTTGTAATGTGATTTAAAAGGCAGGGTAAAGTATTTCCGTGTTATTAGTAAACCTAATTTAAAGACTATATACCCTGTCTTGTTTTTTAATTTTAATGACTAATTAACTTCTTACAATTTATTACCATTTTCGTTTTTTTAGTTTAAATAAGGTAAGACGCAATTTTGTAAATTTAATAAAATTCCGAAAATAATTTATACACACTAATAACATAAATAATAAAATAATATGCACCAATTTCTGTAAGAACTTCATTCACCGATGTCTTTATTTTCAACAGCCGGTCAATCATCTGATATGTACTGTTCCATCTTGAGGTGCAGTCAGTTATCACAGACTTCCCACACTTGTCAATAAGTTTCTCAATTGCCACACTTGATTTCCTAATTCTTGATACAACTTGTCTCGTTTCTAATATGGTTGCACTATAATGTTCATAAACTGGTTTTATGAGAAGCTGGAGTGTGTGAGCCATACAGGGCATTCGACGATATGGAATATAATCTGGCAGAAATAAATCAGTTTGTTCTGACTGAGACTGGATCTCTTCCTCATCAGTTTCATGTTCAGACTCGTCAGATTCAAACTCATAAGATTCAGATTCGTCAGATTTCTTAGCTGCATGCACTTCCTGTAAGAGCCTGATGGCTTTAATCATATTAGACCCGTTGTCTGAAACAATCAACATAACTTGATTTTCTCTAATACCCTACTGGTCAAGACATTTCTTTAAACTTTCGACAAGCATCTTACCCGTGTGGGGATGTTGGAGTTCCATCAAATTTAGGAAAGCATGTCGTGCCTTATCAATGGTGGTGTCATAGAAACAAGCAGATATTCCAAGGAACGATGCTGTGAGACCCTTCTTCGTCCAACCATCAAGACAAATTGTTACTTTGCGTGTACGATTCATCTAGTCTTTCAGTTGTGCAGATTGTAGAAGAATTTGCTCGTTTACCCGCTTATTCAGTGTTGCAGACCCTGCAATATAAAATTTAAATCAGTTAAAATTTAATGCACATCAGTTTGTGTTTTTAGTTTCTATAGTGGTACATTAATGATACTATAATTACAGCCAAACATTTAAAAATTGTTTAGCATTGAATGAGTTTAAAACAATATATTTTTTTTTAATTATAGATACATTCTATAATCATTCCAAATATCATTGTTATGGTCAAACATGTGCGCCAATTTTAAAGCAAGTATGCAAAATTTGTAAATTAATTGTTAAAAAAAACTAATTAAGTGTATCAAAATTTTTTTTAATATTTAATAATTTTCGTTCGGTAATAATTCCTAATTCTATTCCTATTTTTGTTTTTTGATGCTTATTCAATTCTATTTCAGTTTTCGTTCTTCAGATATATCCTAATTTTAAATTTTTATTCACATTAACGAAATCAATTATTTTTACTTCTAATTTTACTTCACGTTAATGAAAATATCACTGCGCAGAGCATTCACAAAATGTTAATTCATGCTCCCAGTGTTGTTGATTACATGACATTACCAATTGGGCTCTTAAGTGAAGAAACTATAGAGGGCCTGAATAAAGATTTTAAAAAGTATCGTGAGCATTTTACACGCAAGTGTGACCGTATCAAATGTAATGAAGATTTATTTAAGCGATTATTTTGTTTTAGTGATCCAGTCATTTCTTCACTAAAAACAATAGTTAGTACTAAGAAGAAGGTTTTGCCAGAAGGTGTCCTGCAAATGTTAAAAAACAGTGTTTAGATGTTCTTATTATAGATTTTTACATGTCAATTTTTGGTTTCTTGCTTTGATTATTATTAAAACTCAAATTTATGCATTGAAAATTAAAATTGTCAGTATTCTATAATTAAGATAAATTAAAAAGTTCCCACATATATTTATTTGGAACATTAGAGCATTAAAAATCCTATTTTTTTAACAATTTGCAGTAAATAAGTCAAGAATTTGTATGAAATTGACTGCCACTATAAAAAGCTTGTTGCTATGCATAATAAGGTATCCATAGCAACAAAACTTAATATCATAATATAAAATGCATACCTCGTATTAGTACTCTTATTAAATTTAGTGTATGTGACACAAAAATTAGGTATCCCTAACAACAAAATAAAAAATAACACCTTAATAAGAGGCGCAGACTTTACACTGATGCTCATGGCAAATTTAGTGTATATACCACACATAAAAAATCTAGAACTACAAAAAGTAGGTTGTTGCTATGCAAAAAAAACAGGTATCCATAGCAACTAAATAAAAAATAACGCCTTCAAAAGAAACTCTTATATTGGTACTCATGCCAAAAATAGTGAATGTAGCACTAATATTAAATTAGTTATTAATTTTGTCTCAAAATTGGCCATTCTGGCCCACTGTGCGTTAGGGTACAGTGAGATTTATATGTTTTTGAGAAAAATAAATTTCAAGCTTAAGAAAAGGTGTATTCCTATGTAAAATTAAATTTCAAGGTAGGTTTGTTATGGACCACTTTTTGATCAAAAAAAGTCATGATACCCAAATTTTCATATTTACACATTATTAAAATGAAAAAAACTTAAATTATTATAAAATAAACAAAATCCGTTTTTATGTAATAAACTCTTCTAATAAGCGCAGCGCCGAATTAATTTTAAAAGATATTTTTACTTGGCTCTCCGCTGTATAAAACTTTATACAAGATCGAAGTTTGTTACTATTTTATTCATTATTAGTTATTTAATCGAGATATTCATAAATGTCGAAAGTTAAGACTAGATCATCCACCACCGCAATTTCCGATTTTATTGGACCTGGAAAAGATTTTATTCCTAGTGAGCTGCCTACAAACAGAGCAGTTATTCAAAAAGGGATTTTACTAAAAGAACAAAAAAGCATGACATGCAATCTACACCATAATAAATATTCTAACAAAGATCTTGCTAACGATCTGATTCCATTTGTTCTTGCTCAACGGAGAAAAGCAAATGTTAAGTTTCAACAGCCAGTTATTATTGGTGAGAAATCAATTTATTATAGAATTAAAACCCTTTGGGAGAAAGTAGAAAACGTTGCATGGGGAAGAACTAAGGCAAAAGTAAAAGAAGAACTTATATTGAAGTTAGATAAGCTAATGGACCTCATAACATGTCCTCATAAGATTCTTCTGTGTGAACATGATATGTCTGGGTGTTCTAAAGTGTTATAAATTGCACCTGTATTTTTTCTAAAAAAATTCCAACTATGGAGCTCAGGTGGTTATACAGTCAAAGAAATAAGACAGGTGAAAAGTCTGACATGCAAATGGGACATGCTGATAAGATTGAGACAACGAAACTTAGAAAAAAATATAAGAGAAAAATCAGTGACGAAATGCTTATGAGAAAAGAATGAAAAAACTACAAGATGATCAAGCATCCTTTGAGGTAAATATAATTTCATAATAGTAAATATTTTCTTTGTTTATATAGCAAATTACACACACACACACACACACACACACACACACACACACACACACACACACACACACACACACACACACACACACACACACACACACACACACATATAAAACAAAAATAATATTTGTAAAAGTTTGGTTTTAGGTCACAGAAAAACAAGATATAGAATTATATGAAGAATATCAAAAAAATATTTCTCCTGATATTTCTCTCAATGACAACTATAATCCAGTTAATGGTAACTTTACTTTAAAACAAGACAATGAAATTAAATTGTTGGTTGAAAGGCTTCTAAAGGATAAATTAGGTGTCTATGCTTTCCTTGTAACACGATTTTTAGAAAAGAAGTCAATAAAAAACACTATGTCAATAAAAAACACGGCAATGGCTAGTATAAGGTAATCATATAGATTATTATTTTGTTGAGCAGCAAAAGTTTGGATGATGAATTAATAAAAATAAATATAAACTAGTTTTATTTTATAGGTTTGGGATTTCACCTGCCGCAACTGCAGGAATTGCTACAAGTTATCTGCAAGATTTAATTGAAGCAGGATTTCTCACCCCTGAATACTCTTACCTTGCTTGTGATCCTTCTAAGTTGACGAGAGCAAGAAAAAAAATCATGGTAGTAGCAAAGAATAATGACAATTTTAATCTTCCAAAAGCAGATAATATTGGCATTTACTTTGATGGAAGAAAAGATTCAACAAGAGCGATGATAAATGATTCAAATGGACAACTACATCCTATTATTATCAAAGAGCAGCACATTACTGTGACTATAAAACCTGGTGGTCGATATCTTGGTCATTTTACTCCAAATGCACATACTCATTCA
This sequence comes from Hydra viridissima, assembly GCF_058129835.1. NCBI lineage: Eukaryota > Metazoa > Cnidaria > Hydrozoa > Anthoathecata > Hydridae > Hydra > Hydra viridissima. Next base: position 17,622,911 of record NW_028324301.1, on the reverse strand, counting down.
GATAAGCCAGCTAAAGAGATTGCTGAAGGTGTTTATAATTTGCTGCAACAATATAATCTTACTGAATCATGTTTAGTACTTGGAGCTGATAGTACTTCAATTAACACTGGCTGGAAAGGTGGTGCTATAACACATCTTGAAAAGATGTTAGGTCACAAATGCCACTGGGCCATATGCATGCTTCATTCAAATGAGTTATTTTTGCGTCACCTAATAGAAGAAATTGATGGACTAACATCATGTAGTACTGGCTTTGTAGGTCCTGTGGGAAAATGTCTTGCTGATGTTAATAAAATGGAGTACAATCCTCAATTTAAAGCTCTTCCAGAGGGAGAGAGCTTTGTTGACATTCCAGAAACAATACTAAAAAATATGTCAACAAATCAAAAACAAACCTACAAGTTATGTAAAGCAGTTAAGATCGGTGTATTGCCACCTAGTCTTAGAGAAATTCAATGTGGCCCCTTAAGTCATGCCAGATGGCTCACTACTGGCATGAGAATAGTCTTTATGTGGACAAGGAAACATGACTTAACTGATCAGAATTTGAAAAATCTTGAGTTACTTGTATTATTTTGTTTACAATTTTACTTTAAACTTTTTTTTGACATTAAAGTTAAAGACAGACTTGAAGATGCTTCCAATCACATTCTGTCTCAATTGAGAATTCTTAGAAATCAACCTGTTATAGTAAGAGAAATTGTGACTCCCTACATCCAGTTAGGCGCTTGGTATGCGAACCATGAAAGTTTATTAACCTCTTTATTATCTAGTAATAATGCAGAAGACCGCAACTTTGCAGTTGACCGAATTTTGGAACAAAGGGGTAATAATATCCTTGGAGACATGCGAATCAGACCAAGAAAAATACCTAAACTGAACTTTGAAGCAACTACTCTTCAAGAGCTAGTCAAATGGGAAAATGGTGTAGTACAAGAACCTGTTTTTACTTGTTCGCTCACTAAAGATAAGTTGGTATTGCTAAGATTGACACCTCTAATAACTCCTTCTGTTAAAATTCATACTCAAAGTACCGAGCGTGCTGTAAAACAAGTGACAGTAGCATCCATGTCAGTAGTTGGGCCAGATGCAAGAGATGGATATATTAGAGCTAGAGCTCAACATAGAGAGTTGCTACCTGTTTTTAAAACAAAGAAAGAAATTTTAATAAATTTTCAATGTCAATAGATTTGAAAGATATGTTGTTTTATTTATTGTTTTTTTAATAGTGTTATAGTAGTGTTATCAAAATATTATTTGAGTAAGATGGGATAGACCTCCTGTTTTTTGGGGAAACCACATCACTGGCACCACCTTTGTTTCTAATGAAACAAAAAAAACAACTGTTATAAGCAAATTTGTTAATCATTGAAACCTCATTGAAAATTGAAGACCCTCTCCCCTGAAATGTCCAGAATCTGCATTGCTGGTAGGATTCATGCAAGATAATGACTTTGAAACAAGTATCAAAAAAACTTGCAATTGGTCTAGAAACATTATTTGCATTTAATATTTCATCGCAATGAAAAAGAAGGACATGTAAAACATAATAAAGGACAAATGTGACAAATAAGATTTTACTAAATTTTGCAATTTCTAAAAGTGAAAATTTGGGTATCAAAACTTTTTCCGATCAAAGATTTTTTTAAGGAAACCCTATTTAAAATTTGATTTTACATAAGAATACACCTTTTCTTAAGCTTTTAGAAGAAAAAAAAATTCTCGCTGTACCCTACTGTGCGTTCCGCGGAAAATTTTCTTTAAAGGAAAAGCCATATTTAGGAATTACCCTGACGTAACTTTCTGAGAATTTTTTTAAAATGGGACAACATTAATTCGACAAATTTGCTCCTCAAGTATTTAGTATAGAAACAAGATTACGAAAGAAAAAAATTATCCGAGAGTTGATTTGCTAACTATTAATGCTATCATTCATACGTTTCTAGTAAAATATCGAGACCCTCAGTAGAATTTTATAAGCTAAGTTATTTACTTCTAGTTTTTGAATACATACATACATACATACATACATACATACATACATACATACATACATACATACATACATACATACATACATACATACATACATATATACATATATACATACATACATACATACATACATACATACATACATACATACATACATACATACATACATACATACATACATACATAGTTGCATATATATATATATATATATATATATATATATATATATATATATATATATATATATATATACACATATATGTATATTTACATATTTAGAGGAAATGTAATATGGATATAGAGGCAATAGAGAGCAAGTTGCATTAATCAAATCAAATTATAGCATAATACTGTGAGTCTTTTAATGAAATGGCAGATTTATTTGAAGATGCAGAGTTGTTAAGTTATCCAGTCTCAAACCAAGTTAATGAATCAATAAGTCTTACCAATCCTTCATCATTTAAAAATATGATGAAAAATGATGTTGTGTTTAATGATTTGGAAACAAAGGTTTATTATAAAATTGTAGCAATTATGGCAGAAAATAAAAAACTAAAAACAGTGCTGCAAAGAAATAATGAGCGACTTGAGGTAGAATTTTATTGCTTTACTAAATTATTATTTTATCATTTATATTTTTAAAAGTTTGTTAATATTAAAAAATGTATACTTCTTACATATTTTATAGTATATTAATAATATCAACAAACTTTTAAGTAATTTTTTGTGCTCAATTAGTGAGTTAAAATTCATTTCTAATTAAGTTAAATAAAATTTTGATATATTTGAGGCATTTCCAAAGCTCATTTTTTTACCTACAGTATTATGAATTTTGGTTAATACTCAACAATATCCTTAATAAGAATTAATCTAAACTGACTTTAAAAAGCCTGCTTTTCAATAAATTTTTCAAATATCATTTTAAAGTCAAAAGATATGTGAGAATTATAAGTATAAAGGGGTGCTAAGATATTTTAAGTATAAAAGGGTACTAATATTTAATTACAGGAATAAGTCAACAATCTCATTCCTGTAATTAAATCTTAGCACCCCTTTATACTTAAAATGTTTTTCTGCTTTTATAAATTTTTTAGTGCTCCCTCATTACATGTAGTGTGAATTTGTGAAAAACAATATGTTTCAACTCCATAAAAATTATTTTTGATAGATCTCAATCACTCCAAAAGTGTTTTTGAAAAAGTGTGTTTTTTGACCTATTTGTAAATCATAATTTTTTGAAGATTTAGAAATTTTTTAATTTTAAAGATATTCATGTGAAAAAATTTTTAAAAACTCATATGGATCTAAATTTAAAAACTCATATGGATCTAAAGTTGTTGCTGGGAGCATAGATTTTTAGTCATAATTGTTTTTTGTGTCTGAAAATGTTTTCTTTTTATATATAGAAGTCCAAATGAGGTATTAGATGAACTTAGATACCAAAGATGATCAGTCAAACTCTTTCAGCACTTTTCAGAAATTTCAGGAGCACTTCCTTCATAGTTCTTCATATTCAGAATGGCTTCAAAGTTCAGCCTTGGTGAAATAGCAGTTACTAAGACCTTAAAAACCTTGCATAAAACAATGCAACAAACTCAGACATAATATCAATCTGCTTCTTTAGAGAAGTTATGGTTGCTAGATTAAATTAGCTGCTTTTTTCCTCTTCTAGTTTTATGTTTTTCTATCTTTTAGTCTGGCATTCTCCTGTAGAACTAATACAAGGGGGTATTCTTAGTAGAGTATTTTTGTCTAAATTTTTGCTAATAGGATCTCTTGCATCGCTCGCTGATTTTTTTATTACATTTTTCCAAATTCTTTGAAATTTTTAGAAAAAAATTCACTTTGGACTCTGGCAATAACATGCTTTGTTTTAGAAAACACTTTCTTTATCAGATAGCAATTCAAAAGATAAGCTTTTATGTTATTCAGCTTATAAAATTTCAGTTTCACTATTATCCTGAATGATTGCACTGGTAGGTTGTTTCACTTAATGTCAAGAGTTTGTAATCTTTTGCCCTTAGATCTGAAAACAAAATATCAATAAAAAAATAAAAAAGTGATTCTGAATAAAGTCCAAAGACAAAAATTTTAAAAATCTTGTAACTAGTCATTATATGTGGTCATTTTCAATCAGTAGCTAGCATCTGAAGCATATACTCAAAAATAAATGAAAGTACATGGCAGAAATATTTTGAGTTCTGTTGCACTAGCTCAGTCTCTTTTTTTTCCTTGAAACCAGTTTTCATGTGCTATTCAACATATTTTGAATTCTCTTGATGATTTTGTCATGTCAAATGGTGGGGATTGTAATTCTAATAGTGTCAAAACATTCTTCATACTTTTTATGTTTGTCACAGAGTGAAGTGCAATTGACTAGAAGTTTAAATGAAGAATTACAAAAGAAAGTCTCAGAATATCTTGAAACACTATAGAACTCTTTTAAAGGGAATTTTTGCCCTGAACGCTTTAATCAGGAGACTTGGGTGTATAGCCATTTATGATGGCTATCAATGATATCAATGATGAAGATCTTATCAAAGATGATTTAATTGAAATGAGATCCAAAACAGTAGGCTGTTTGTGATTTTTGGTGTAGTTTAGGACAAGCTTACCTTCTCCTTGTTAAAAGAGTAATATCCATATTAATTCTGTTTGATACTGCATACCTTTGTAAGTGAGTGTTCTTAGCATTAGTGTCAATAAAAGATAAAAATCATAACAGGCTTGACGTCAAATACAATATGCATCTTGCACTGTCTAAGACAATTCCTCAATTTAATGCGCTTATTGAAAAGAAATAGCAGCAACCATCTCATTGAACTACTGTCATGAGCTAAATTTTAATTAATACTTATAAATTAAGGTGTTAATTTCAATGTCGTTTTTTCTTTCCTTATACATTTACAATTAAAATTGGAAGGGGTCTTCATATTGCTAAAATTTTGAAAGGTGCACTGCATTAAGGTCTCCAAAGAGGGATCTTATTGGCTTTAAAACGTTTTTAACAATGACCGCTTGTAATTGTTAAATAATTTCTGTAATTCTAATAGTGTCAAAACATTCTTCATACTTTTTATGTTTTGCAACAGATTATGTTTTGCCATCTAATGCTTTGAGTTTTTGGCAAACTTTATTTACAAAAGATTTGGCACAATTGAGAAAATTTGAAATACCTAAATCTGTGTGTTCTACACATATAGTGTCAATAAAAGCATTTCTCTTCATTTCTTGTGTTAAATAATAGTTCCCTATCAATGACCTGAATAGAAATTTTCAATCTGCTGTTAATTTGTTACTTTAATCAATTTTAGGATCATTATAACAAATGTATTGAGTTAAAAGAAAAGTATAATGAAAAAGAAACCAATTTGAAAAGGGAACTACTAGAGGAGCAAAATAAATACAAGGACTTAGAGTGTATATTTGAAAGTTATAAAAAGACAATCTCTTTAAACAACTTTTCTCTTGTTTCTATTCAACCTGAAATACAAAATGTTATTGAAAATGAAAAGGGAAACATAGTTGAGATGCTTCAAAGGATTGGAGATGAGGTAAACTTTTATCTGAACTTGTTTTTATTAATTTACTTTAATAAACTGATAACACATCACAATAATTCTTTAGTGTGTTTTAAGTTTTTTTAAAACAATGATTTCTTGTAAATCAAAAAGTGTATTAATAAACTTGTCAAAAATTTTGCTGCAACAAATTATATTACTAAGGAATCATATTTTATTCAGAATTTATTTTTTAAGTAATATAGAGATTACTTTAATTGCCTCTTTTTTACTTATAAAATAATTTCAATTTATACAATAATATAGCCAATAAGACAAGATTTGTCTGCATTAAGAACATTTTAATACTTAAGAGTTTAAATGTAAGAAGTTTCTTTCAAATTTTTGTAGGTCACTTAAATGCTTAAAATTATACCTTTAGTAATAATAAGAAAATTAGTTCATTGGTTAATAAGATAATAGAAGTTTATTAAATACTACAGGATATTCATTACAAGATTATATGGCATTTAAAATGGTGTTTTTTTTAAGTAAAAAAAAGAACAAATGCTAATAAGTAAATTGTTTTTCCAAATAATGTTTAATAAAGTTGTTTTTTAATTGCCAATGATACACCCCTCTCCATTAAAAACATTTGGGATGAAGTCATGTCCCAAAGAAAACCTTTTGAGGCATGAAAGTACATACCTTGGGCATTACAAAAATGAAAGTATTGAAATCTATTTATTGCAAAAGAAAAATAGCTTTAAAGTTTATTTCTCTTTAAATTAAATAAATGAAAAAAAATTCATATTTTGTGGAATTTAAGTAGTTAACACATGAAATTTTCATATAAAATCATGAAAAAGTAAGAAAATGTAAAACAATGAGAACAAGAATAGAAAAATAAAAAATTGGTAAAAAGACCTAAAAAACTTTGTTAAATCAAGGACCATAAAATAGCAACAATGAATTGCAAAGTTCTGGTTTCTGAACTTCAAAACTGAAGGTTTTATTCAAACTGTGTATTTATTAAAACTTTAGAAAGTAAAAAAATAAGAGGAGAATACAGTTACAGTTTTGATAATTTTACCCCAAAATGGGATGTACCTAAAAATTGTATTAGGCCAAAAAGGGTCCAGTTTTTTTACAGTTTTAGCACATCATTCAGAAAAGAAATGTGGTAGGAGTTAAGTATCATATTAATCACCAGATTATATTCTGTTACAAAACATTTCTGTTTAACAGCTTCAGTTTTGAGATACGGAAAACTAAGGTTATGGGAGAAATCTTTGTAGTTTTGTAGCTTCATATAAATTTTCAAAATTGTGCAATGGATTGGAGAAATCATTTCAAATTGCCCATGACTTTACTGTTGTAGTCAATGATGCAGTTCTTTATGTTCATTGCATATTGAGGATGGTTTTGTGAGCACTTATACATTTGCCAATGTTGTTGAAAAGTATGATGTAGAGCTTCTGTGGCTTGTTCACTAAACATTCCCAGTGAGGAATTTTTTTCTTGATGAACTGGCTGACATGGAAAAAGACAGAATGCACTTTTGGTGTAACAGGTAAGTCAAGACTTAGATAACTGTCTTTGAACTGCTGAATTTTTAACCCATACTGCTCATCTAGATAGTTTCCAAAGCATACTTCAACAACAAAGTTGAACTTTCTCAACAAATCAATCCAATGGTACTGACAGCTGCAGATTTTTCTTCTTGTTGAAGTATGAAGTCTAAGTTTTCCAAAATCTTTTGGCATTCTGGTCTAGCAAAGTGCCTACCATGGCACTGAGTAACTGCAGGCCAGCAAATTTGAATTTTTTAAAATCTTTTCCAGCATTGACAAATGCCTCATAGGTTGTCTGTAATGATCCAAAAGTTCTATGTGAACCACAGAGGTGGAGGTGTTTTGAGTCTGAATTGCACCAAGTGCACGGGTGGCAACTGGAATGAGATTGCAATCCATATATGATATTAGCAAGCTTAAGATTACATAACAAAACAAAATCAACAGCGGTTGCTTGGATCAAATCTAGATTGAGCTTGACATTTTCATGTTTTTGAAAGATCTTCACAGACAGCAATCATAAGCTGTTCTTTGACTCATGTGTCTTTTGAGCTTTTGCAAATCAGAAGCCATTTGGATGGTTGGACAGCCTCAACACTACCTGATTGAATATCAATGACACCAAGACACACCTTCAAAAAGCTTCCACCTCCATCGATTCCAACTTTCACAAAGAAGTCTTCAGTTATCCCCCTGCTTTGCATCAATTTTGAAACCAAATCTTTCATGCTGTTGCAGTGAACCACAGTTTTACTGAATGAGTCAGAACAACTGGAAAGTGCAACTTTACTAATAGAAAGGTTTTCAGAAAGTTGCTGGCCAAGAATGTTAAATTTGGTTTTAAAGTTCTCTTTGAAAATCCTGTGAGGTGAGACTTTGTTGAAGGTGTTTGCTAGTTTTTTCACTCCAGTATTTAAAAGAGCAGTGCTGAGTTGTACATGAACCAAGTCTGAAGCTTTGAGGCAAGAGAAGGACTTTGATATTCTAAGTGACTTGATGATCCTGCAATATTAGAAAAGGAATGTTTGAATTTCAGAGAAAAATTCTTTTTCATCGAAATTATTAAATATATCGAAAATGAATAAATTCAAATCTAATTCTTTAAACCAATAAATTTCCCACATTTTTCCTGCTTTTTCTTGCCTCTAATGTATTGTGCAAATCAAATAGTTTATAGAAAAATATTAATAATGTAAAGATCAAAAAGAGAATCTATGATAAATTAGTCATCATCAATTACATTTGTCAAAATCTGTTTTCATTGTTTCAATAATCAAAATTTCATTAACATTTTGGATCTAATAATTGGATATTGTATGCTTTAAATTAAAACTTGCAATTGAGATTGCTTTCTAATTTATTGTAAAGTGTTTAAAAATTTTTAGAATATAAAAGTTAATACCAGGCAAAGTTGAGAGCTTTCCGCCATGAGCTTGCTGAAGTCAAATTTTTCCCCCTGCAGATGATGAAGAAGAAATAAATGCAGATGCAATCCTTTCTGAGGCAATTTTGTCTTTTTTAGTAAATTCTGCAATATTTTTTCGAAGTGTAGCCAGTGTACAAAGATGTGGGAAGCCTTTTTGTAGGAAAGAAAAACAAGAAGAGCATCTTTTTTCTGAGTTTGGATTTGGTGCAGAAGTTATCCCCGTTGAGTTTTGAAAAAATGGGTGAGTCTGATTTCCTTTGATTCTGGCAATCTTGCAAATCAGACACTCACAAAAAGAAGATGCCCTTGTCAAAACTGTTAGAGAAATGGACATAAAGTCATAAAGCTGTGGAAGATTTGTTTTTTCGCCATTGGCACACCTCTCTATTGACTTCCTACATGCATCACAGAATGCTATAGGAACTCTAGAGTCATCAAAGTTTAAGTTGATTTGTAAGATTTTCTTTGCTCTTTCTTTTTGAAAATCAGTCAACTGGCTTGTGGCCTTCTTCATGCACAGAAAACTAACACTTCTCCTGTTGTCCTCATGTGATTTTGCATGGTTAGGCATTTTAAAGAACTGGTGAACAGTTTTTCAATCTTGCAAATAACTTAATTTTTAAATGATTTTATTTCCTGAAATTTTAAATTACGGCTTTTACGCCCAAACTACCAAAAGAAACAATTGTGCACTTAAGACCAAAATCTGAGGTGGGCTATCGTAAAATAAATATTTTATACACTTCAAATGCCAAAAACCCTGCAATTAAATAACTCTTATATGGCTTAGTTTACTGATTCCATTGAATTTTTTTTTTAAAAAATCCATTCAGCTCTCTCCCCCTCTTCTGCCCCTCCCCTCCTTCCTGCATTATTTCTTATGTAAAAAAAGTGTCACTTGCACAACTCAACTAGAAAAGGTTGGGGTGGTGGTGCACATTTTATTAAAAGGGTATAAAAGTAATTTCATACTTAAATTTGTATTTGTACTTAAATAATGCTATAAAAATAGAAAATTAACATTTAACACTGCATAGTTTTCCTTTAGACAATGATTTTTAAATGCATTTTTCTTCTTCGGACGCAACAGCTAGATTTCAATATTTTCATTTTTGTAATGCCCAAGGTATGTACTTTCATGGCCACAGTGCATAGGAACATGCTCTAAGACCTTGCAACACTTTCTCAGAAATATTTTTTTTGATTGTCATTAGAAAATATTTCCTCACTTAAAAATTGTAAATGGCAACTTTTTTTAGTGGGGGCCTGGAGAGAAATCACATGTTTTAGAAGAGTGCCTAGAAATTTTGTTGTTCAAGATAGGTAACTATGAGACATGGTGCATACTCAAATTTCTAGTATGTTGATACTGGTGTCGAATGAGGATGAGTTGTAAAAAATTAGGGCAATTGGAGCTAAACCAACCCCACCCTGACCCCTAACTGCCTCCTTCCTAGAACTAATCTCCTTTAATCGTAAAAAAAATTTTTCTGTTCTATCATAAACTAGATCAAATTTCATCGACAGATTTCAAATTTCATAAAAAAAATCTCTTTTCATTTAAGATTTATAACCATGCAAAGCTTAAAGTTACCCCCTGAAATAACTTAAATGGTCTTAACTTTTAAACGAAAGATTTTTTTTTAATGTAATTTGAAATCTGTCGATGAATTTTGATTTAGTTTAATATAAAACAAGCAAAAAATTGAAAAAGGTTTTTAGGAACCGTAACTAGGGGAGGATTATTAGGGGTCAAGAAGGGTTTGCTACAATTATTTGTTACAGTAAAAAAAAAATTTCTAGTCTTTATGGTTAGATTATGATTAATATTTAACATTTCAAAATCATACTAAATGTTTGTTCATAGGTTTAAAATTTTACGTTTTACAAACTACATTCCTGCAAATAGAAAGCTACTTTAAAAGTGCTTTTAGTTGTAAGCAACAATCGCGCTTTTTAGTGTCTCTATGTAGTTTGGGCTATGCTCTCTAACTTTTCTCATTTGCCAAAACTGATTGAAATCCTGATGAATGGATTAGAGAGCTTGTTCGTTCCAGTATCCTAAGTCTATAGAATATAAGTACAAAAGAAATGCAAGTTTATTTATTACATATTTGTCATAATTTATTCAATTTTTACAATTCAACTGTTGAAATAGAGTATTTAATTACTGAGATTATAAATTATTTTTTATCAAAAGTTATTTATTTTACCAAAGACTCCACCTTTCATGTCGATGAATTCGATAATATGTTGCTCAACTATGTGTACCTTCAAAGGAATTATAGCCCTTAGATTTCTATAGCTCGTAGAGAACTCCTCTAAATCTTAAACATGTGGAGCTTAATGATTTTCCAGAACAACCATGGACTATTTTTTCAAAATCTCTAAGTACCTTAATATATTTGGCAGTGGAAACTCCAAGACTAGACTCCTGAAAAACCAGTTCAAAGTTGTCTATGTTTTTAACCAATTTATTGCAAGCATTGCCTTCCAAACGATGCTGCCTTTGGTAGGACACTCTGCAAATGTTTATCTTAGATATTGGTTAACAAACTGTTACCCACACTCCTTGTTTTCAAATAAATTTTTTTCAATCTCTTAAAATTTTGTCTAGAACACCTAGCAGTATATATATAGACCAGGAATATCTACAAGTTCCAGTATTTTTTTTTGTTTTTTTTACCTATTAATAAAGGGGGATTAACAACATTTGTGTACTTTTTTGCTTTTTTAAAATTTGCACCATCAGCCATCCATTGGTTGTACAATCTAGTCAGGAAATGACGTCATGCAATACAGACAAGGGTGCTTTGATGTTGCAGTTTGTTTTCCAACCATTTGAAGCAAAACCTTTAGATCTTCCGATACTGTGTAATCTAAGGATAAAATATTCAATTTATCCAAAATTAACTGCAAATTATGGTAATTTTTGTTTGATGAAGGTAAAATGGCCAATATAATATTTTTGTGGACGCTTGAATCTTTAAAATCTTTGCATGCATATCTGTCACATTTGCTGTGGTTTTAGGGTTATTGACAATTTAACTTTAAGGAATCCCTGCCCTCCATCTAAACCTAATTTGATATCAACATCATTTGTTCCTTCTGTGATGAAGTACTATTACTACAAGCTCTTTAATATGATTGCAATACCCAATAAGAGTATCTTTTTCTACCAACTATACATCCATAAAAAATCAAAATGAATGATACAAATTCCAATCTATCTATCAAAAAGTTTTTTTTTTGGTAATACTTTACTTACCTCTTCGCTTTCATTTAATTCTAATAGCAATGGGAGTTTATCACTATTGAATAATTTTCCATTCATTTTGTTGTTCTCAATCAGTTTAATATTGAAACCAGATTCCACACTTTTTCCGTCCAGCCTCACTTCTCAGAAATTGTGCAACTTCAATTATGTTACGATTACTTAGAAATCATAATGAAGTTACTACAAAAATTGGCTTTAAACTCATAACAAATTTATTTTTAAAAGTATTTTTAATCAACGAAAACTTACCTAGAATTTAGTTTTAATTGAAGTTCGTTCAATTTATCTAAATAAAAGAAAGGTTTCTTACATTGTGCTCTCCTGTGACCAGGGTAAATTATGGTTTAGTCCAATTTTTTTTTGGCTGGCTCTTATTATTGGGTTTAAAAAGGAGTTTTTAAATTGTTTTTAAAATCTTAACTAACTGCTAAGCATAAAAAATATTGATTTACTTTATTAAAATATCTATTTTAAAAATGACATCATTAATGCAAGTTTTTCGTCAAATAATCGAAATAAAAAGTATTATTTCCACGGTATAACTTACCAAAAGCGACCATTAAATGCGTTTTTTTTTTTTTACCAAAATGGCTGAAATAAAATTTTTTATTAAGCACTGGAAGTTTTTTTTTTATTTTTGGAAAACTGTCACTTTAAATTATTCATTCTATATTCAAAACATGATTTGGATAGAGTATGATACAGAGAAAGATTTTTTGTTCTAGTTCTTATAAAATATTTTTATTATATATACTGGTACGCTTTGCATTAAGTGAAAAAATATACAAATAAATGATTATATTAACTAAATATTCTAAATGGATCATTGTCAGATCAAACTCAATAGATCATATGAAAATAATGATAACTGGAGGAGAATAAATAAAATTTTAACAGTACATAAAACAAAAATATGTATTACTAATTTTCTATGTTGCTTTAACATAGAAAATTAATAATAACTTATCATGTTTTAATCAAATTATTTATTGATAACCCATATGGTAAATTTTTGTTTTGTCTAGAATTTTTAATGTTAAAACGAAATTACATCATAAATTGAATTAAATAGAGTTTCAGTATTCTAACCAACTGTAACATGTCTATATTTACATTCTAATTGTTGTAAATAATTTTTCCAAAGTATATACACAAAATTTATACAGAAATTTCAGACAGTTCTGTGGAAAATGGCAGAAAGTTTAAACACAATATGTGCATGCTGCTTGGATATATATGGTAAACCGACTGACAAAGTTTTAAAAATCACTCCTGGTATTGAAAAGCATATTCAAAACCTAATATGGAGAGAGTATGATGTGGAGAAGGAATGTTGTCCAAAGGTTATATGCTCATCATGGGCAACAAATCTTTATGCTTTAAACAGAGCAGAAACACAAAAAAATGGGAAGTGGATAGCTAAAATATCACAGGTATTAATTATGGAATTAAGGAATGTTTTGAGAATAGTGTTAAACATAAGTTATGCTTTGTAGCTATGTTTTTATTATTTATATTAAGATAAAAAAGTATTTATTTTCAAAAAATAAAAACTTTATATTTTTATATTCTGAACATAGAATAAGAAGTATATTTTAATTTTGTAATAAATTTTATGCTTTTATTACAGAATAACCAAAATTTACCACATTTAACATTTTTATGTTTTTATTAAGATTGATCGACAAAAGTTAAAAAGAATGGCAAATATTGAACAAAAGGCAACTAAGCTTGTTCCAATCACTGATGGAAATACAGAAAGTGATATCAAACTGCAGAAAATATATTATCAATACCTTTCAGCTATTGGTATGTATATTTGTACATCAATAATTTAACTATATATATATATATATATTTCTTGAATTACTGATACCTATTGAACTATCTACTAAAGACAAAAGAGTATAAAACAATTAAATATAGCAAATTCACAAGAGTTTTTACTATGAAGTAGTTGTTTAACTAGCTAATGAATAATGGTACCTATTATGCATACTTTTTAATTTAAGGACAGGGAATAACTCATTTTTGCTGCAAAAGCCAAGCTGTTGACAATCTTATTAGCCATTCAGAACCATTTGGACATGTATGTAGTGAACAAATAGCTTCAGGGGCTTAAATTTGACCTTTAATTTTAAAACAAATATTTTTCCAGAAAACATTTTACTTTTTTTTTTACTTTTTCAGGATTCCTCAAAAATAAAATGAAGAGAGAAAATATTAAATGTGTTGAAAAATTTCCACTTAAGACCTTCGGAAATACATTAAATATTGTTGTTGGAAGACCAGATACAAAATCTAAAAGAATATCTCTTAAAAGTTATTATTTGATGTCATAATGGAACTCTCAAACATGTTAAACTTATCCAAAAGAAAAACAAAGATTCTTTACAGTAACTTGCATGAAAACCTTGGCAAAAATATGGTTGATACCAATATAACGCTTCAAATGGAAAGGTTACATGATTCTTTGTCAGAATTCTATGATGTCAAAACTAAAGCATTTATGTCAGGTGATGAAAAGTTAACTCATAGTCTAGTGTTTGTTACGAATACATCAGATCTTATTCTTCACATGATGAAAGAGAGAAGATTAGATCCTTACTCCAATATAGCTAGAATTTCTGTAGATTCAGGACAGGGATTTTTAAAATGTATTTTAAATGTTTTTGATCCTTTGAACAAACATTCAAGCTCAACAAGGCTTGATGATGCTGGTGTAAAAAGATCTATAATTTTGTCTTTGGTGGAAAATAATTCTGAACACAATGGAATCTTAACATACTCCTAACTCCGCTGAGGTTAGAGGATGTTAAATACTCAGTAGCATTTGATCTTAAATACGGGAATTCTTTATTTGGTCTCAGTAGCCACAGTGGCAAGTTTGCATGTCTCTGGTGTGAGGGTGAATGTTTACTTGAAAGTGGTGAAAAAAGAATGTTTGGATCCATAGACTCTAACTACAAAAAATTTGTTGCTGATGGTTGCAGATATAAGCATATTAAGGAGTTCAGATACTGTATTTCACCATGAATTCTTTACCTTGATGATCCTCTAGAAACATTGGTTGAACATAGCATCCCTCCTCTAGAGCTTCACCTTTTTATTGGAATCAGTTCAATGTTTGTAAAGATTTTACTTTCTCTGTGGCCTGGGTTTGAGTCATGGCTAAAGACTAATCATATCATGTTTTGAGGCTACCACAGGATTGGGTTAGATGGTAAAAATGCACAAAGATTTTTAGACAATTTGAATAATCTAGAGATTAACCTAATGAGTGCAGCCTCAATTGATTCAAAAATAAGATTGCTTCTTCCAGTTATTAAGACATGTACCAGAAAAAATCTGCGCGTGTTCTGATGTGGTGTCTACGGAAACCATACATCATTTAAAATAGCTAATTGTTTTAAAATGTGGTTGTATTAATGTTGTTCAAAATTTAAACAACTCTGTTATTAAAACAATTAGCTTTAATTGAAATGTCATCAAATCAAGATAAGAAGCGAGAAAAAATTTTGCATTTTCTTGTTGAAAATCCTGGTGTATCAAACAAAACAATTTCTAAAGAGCTGCAGATTGCTTTGAGAACAGTGCAGAGCATTGTGAAACGATTTAAGGACACTGGTACAATCATAAGAAAATCAGGAAGAGGAAGAAAAAAATGTTTTGTTAGACGAGATCTTGGTAAAAAGGTAAAAGATGCCTTAGACAGAAAACCGGAGATTTCTGTTTGAACATTAGCGAATAAATTTAAGACAAGTGCTTCCACTATACAAAGAGTAAAGAGAAATTGTGGTTATAAATCTTATAAAAAGAAAAAAGTTCCTCGTCGTGAAGAAAAGCAAGAAAATGTCGCAATTCGATGTTCAAAGCTGCTCTATAAAAAATTATGTGCTAAAAAATCTTGTTTGATTATTGACGATGAAACTTATTGTGCTGAATATTTCCGATCTCTTCCAGGACACCAATATTATTCAGCAATTAATCGCAAGAAACTGAATTCCAATTATAAATGCATTGGAATGCAAAAGTTCGCTAAAAAATTCTTAGTTTGGCAAGAAATTTGTGAAGGTGGTGAAAGAAGCTCTTGTTTTGTGACTACGGGAACAATTAACACCAAAATATACATAAAAGAATGCCTCAAGAAACGTCTTTTGCCGTTTTTAAGAACACACACAAGTAACCTGTTATTTTGGCTTGATTTAGCATCATGTCACTACTCTGGGACACCTTTAAACTGGCTTAGAGAACATAAAGTAGATTTTGTTGAAAAACACTGCAATGCACCAAATTGTCCCGAACTACGTCCTATCGAAAGATATTGGGCTCTTGTCAAAAGAAAACTAAGGTTCAATGTAAAAGAAGCCAAAAACATTAAAGACTTCAAAAATAAATGGATTAGAGCTACCAAGAAAGTCTAGCCGAAGACTGTGCAAAAGCTGATGTCGAGTGTAAAACGCAAAGTGCGTGCGTTCTCACGTACAAAACTTCACAAACTTTCTTAAGTGAAGTTATAAAGTATTAATATATGTACTTTCAAAATATACATAACATTCAATATCGAAATACAATAGTTAGTTAAATATCCTTTACAATGTCCGTGCAGATTTTTTCTGGTACATGTCTTAGTTGTGCTAAAAAGTTTTAAATTGTAAAAACAAAAGGATTTGGGATGAAAGTTGAAGAGTTCTTGTCTAAATCAATTTTAGACTTCAAAGATTCATTTCAAAATCTTCAAGTTCATCTGAATGATAACTTTGAGTATCAATTAAATGTAAGCTGGAAAGTTCATATACTTATATGCCATATGTATCTTTTCCTCCAACATAAATATGGTTTGGGTGTGTATGCTGAACAAGCAGGAGAGAGTGCACACCACCAAGTATGGAAGAGGTATAAATGGCAGTTAGAACATGATGACTACGCAACACAGCTGAAGAATATTGTTGTAGAATTTGGAAAAAATAGTTTAAAATAAAATTTTATTTTGTTATCTTTAATTTTAAAACAAATATAACATTTGTATTATATTAATCTAAAAAATTTGAGACTAAATTAAAGCCTTCTCACAGAGGGTCATAAGGGTCCCAAGGAACTTGGTCATGATTTTTACAGATATTTTAATAAAGTAAATCGATATTTTTTAAGATTTTAAAAACGATTTAAAAACTCCTTTTTAAAACCAATTTTAATAGCCAGCTAAAAAAAATTGGACTAAACCATAATTTACCCTGAGGGTCACAGGGGAGCACAGTGCTTAACCTCAGTCTTTCCAAAAAAGACAGTGAGTTGCTTCGGACCAAAAGTTTTCAAAGCTAAGGTGTTCCCTGAGTCATTTGTGTTGAAATCTTTGATAGAACTGAACAGAACTTTTCCTTGCGTTGTTGGGGGTGTTGATTTCACAATGGCAGTCAAATTCCTTTGTCTTTCTAATTTCATACAGGGATGTGGAATTCCTTGTCCCACTTGGGCATAGCAATATTGACAAATTTGTCTTTTTGCAGGTTTATTTGAATTATCTTCAACGCCTTGATAAACAAGTTTGCCCGACACATTCAACTATAGGGGCAAAAATTTTTTCCATTTTTGATTTGCACCCATTTTCACAAATAAAACATTCACATTTTCTCCCTCTAATAATTCTGGTACTCAGGTCTAAATTTTATACCATATGTATAGCAACTATAATAACTAAAATAGCGAAACTAAATTTTAATTGAAGTAAATTAAACATCAATATAGTTGTAATTACCTTCATAACACGGCCGCATAGTGAAGTAAGGATCAGTTGCTTTGCTTTGTTTTGATTTCAATAACAATGTAAATAAAAAGTAATGAAAATTACATATCCATCTGTAAATTTCAATGTTAAACAAACATTTTTAAAAACTTTAAAAAAAAGTTGATAATTCTATCACAAACATTTCTGAAAATCTAAATACAGGGGCATGAGCATGATTTTGTGGTGTTCGAAACGATCCTTGAATTCCCCCTAGGGTTGGTTCTTAAAAACCTTTTTCAATTTTTTGCTTGTTTTATATTAAACTAAATCAAAATTCATCGACAGATTTCAAATTACATTAAAAAAAAATCTTTCGTTTAAAAGTTAAGACCATTTAAAGTTATTTCAGGGGGTAACTTTAAGCTTTGCATGGTTATAAATCTTAAATGAAAAGAGATTTTTTTTATGAAATTTGAAATCTGTCGATGAAATTTGATCTAGTTTATGATAGAACAGAAAAATTTTTTTTACGATTAAAGGAGATTAGTTCTAGGAAGGAGGCAGTTAGGGGTCAGGGTGGGGTTGGTTTAGCTCCAATTGCCCTAATTTTTTACAACTCATCCTCATTCGACACCAGTATCAACATACTAGAAATTTGAGTATGCACCATGTCTCTTAGTTACCTATCTTGAACAACAAAATTTCCAGGCACTCTTCTAAAACATGTGATTTCTCTCCAGGCCCCCACTAAAAAAGTTGCCATTTACAATTTTTAAGTGAGGAAATATTTTCTAACGACAATCAAAAAAAATATTTCTGGGAATGTGTTGCAAGGTCTTAGAGCATTAGGAATGTGTTGCAAGGTCCTATGCACCATGTGCCTCAAAAGGTTTTCTTTGGGACATGACTTCATCCCAAATGTTGTTAATGGAAAGGGGTGGATAAATGGTGCAAGCAAAAATGGCATTTTTTTTTAAAATGTCATTCCAGAAATTCTGTAAGAGCTTTTCGTTGTAAAAATTATACTCAACTAAAGAAATTTCTTTGAGAGTGTTTCTTTAAATAATAGATATAACATCCTATATTCTTTTTGCAACCTTTACAAAATTTATCAAGACAATAATAGATATAACATCCTATATTCTTGCAGCCTCTACCAAATTTAAGACACTTGCTGAAATAAATGTTTAAGTTTTGAACTTACTTGACTACTTTTTTGTTCTGTATGATAGCTTTCATTTATATGATTACTGATTATAATCAAAGTTATGAGGTTCTATGAACAAAAGTATGAGAAGTTGCTTTTTTGTGTTAATGTATAGAAACCTGAAAACAATGTCCTTGAAGCTGCTAAAGAGTCACTTGATGTTTTACAAGGTTTTTCAGACTCATCTAGTTCTGATTTTAAGAATTTTGCTGATCTAGAAAGCCAACTTACAAGCATCAAAGGATCTCTTACAGACAATGAATCTTTTTATGTAAGTTGAATTCTTATGTATATTGATGATTTTTTAAATTTTAAGTTTTTATAAAAGCTGAATGATAAAAGTACTTTTTTTGCAGCTAAATTTAAAGATATTTTTAAAATTCATGTTCAAAGTATTAGTTAGATTTTTTTGAAGTATTAATATATTTTTTTGTGCTGATAATACATATTGTTATTTCATTAATAGTCATCCCAAGTAAAGGATTTACTTTCAAATGCCATTAAGTCCATTCAGCTTTCAAAAGAGACCCCCTCTACACATTGCAATACTCAGCAGATATCTATTGAACAATACATTGAACTAAATGCTCGTTATGATGCTTCAGTGAAGGAGAACAGGCTGCTGAAATTAGAATATGAAAAACTTAATGAAAGTCATGCCAAGCTACTGAAAATTTCTGAGCAATTTGAAATCTTGAGAAATGAGCATTTAGGCATTTTGGCAGAGTTGAAAGAAAAAGATGAGAAATTGGTCAGCCTTAAAAGCCAAATGGATAATCGTTCTGTTATAATTGAACCACTAAATGGGAAAGAGATAGATGAGTTAAAAGCTGAAAATGAGCGTTTAATTTTAATGAATAATGAGCTAAAACTTGAATGTGCAGAAACTATGAATACTTTTACTGCTGTGGATGAAGAAAATACTCTGCTCAAAGAGCAGAATAAAGCATATAGTAAAGAAAGTATTGAGATGTTAATGAAATATCAACAAGTCTGTAAGGTGTGTTTTTTTCTATAATTGTTGAGATAAAGTTGTAAAAAGTAAGTTACAATTGAATAAATATTTACATAGATTCAAAGTTTACAGACCTTGAAATAATTATTTTCATTTAGTTTTTTTATATGTAAAATACATACGTGTGTATATATAGTGTACATACACATGTATTGTAGTTTACATGAGCATTTACTACAGCACCTTTTAAACATAAAAAATTTATCTGTTCTAAAAAAGTGACAAAATTTTTTGAGCGTTTTAAAATAAGTTGTAAGTTGAATGAAAAATACAAATTTGTTTCTAAAATAAAGAAAGTAATTTAATTAGAATTCGACTGAATTCTTTTTTATTTAGGAGAATGCAGAATTACGTAAAGCAAATGCTTTTGTAAAGGATATCCCATATGAAAATGTAACAATTCAAAACAATCAGTTACAGCCTAGTATCCAAGAAGATAATCCGATAAAAACCAGGTCTGGTTTTCAATATCTAATTTTTCTATGACAAAAGATCATGTGTCTGTAAAAAAATATTGTTATTGTGCCAATTAGAAAGCAAACTTATGGTGTAATAATTTTAAAAAATGTTTCAAACGAGTACAATTTTGTTAAGTTTGTATAGCCTAAAAGTATAAGATAATAAGTAAATTAAAATTGTTAATTGTAATTATGATTTTAATGTGTTTGATTGTTGCATCTAGATTGGCTGAGTTAGAAATGTTGTATAAAGAGCTTAAGTATAAGCTTGAAGAAAAAACTGATGAACTTGCTGTAGTTAAAAGGGAATCAGAGTCCCAACGGAATAAACTTATGTAATAAAGCCATGGTTTATTTTTTACATTTGATGATTGATGATGATGATGATGATGATGATGATGATGATGATGATGATGATGATGATGATGATGATGATGAGGAGGAGGAGGAGGAGGAGGAGGAGGAGGAGGATCATCATCATCATCGTTATTATTGTTGTCTTGAAGATAGTGATAAATTTACAAAGATAATGATGATTTTTTTAATGAGAATAAGGATAAATACAACAATCTTAAGAGGTATCAATTATAAGTTACCAAATTTTTAGAGCAGAATTTAATCAATGCAATCAAGCTTACCAGTCACAGCTTCAAGGAATGACTATTACCAATGAGAAATTAAAGAAGGAAGCGGAAAACCTTTGGAAAAATTTACAGTTTAAAGCCCAACAGCTGAAGGTTTTAGATTTTTAATTTTCATACTTATGCTTTTTTTTATTAACTGCATATTGTTTTTTGATATAGTTTGATGGTTATCTTTATTTACATTTTTATGCATTTCTATTTTTACAACAATAATTTATAGAAATTGTTTTAGAATTTTTTATGTTCCATAAAGAGTTTCTTTAAACTAAGAAGTGATAGATGTGTAATCTTTGACAAATTTGGTGAAATGCTAGAAAAGTCTAATTTTTGTGATCAAGACTGGGTAAATGTTCTTTATAAAGAAAGAGTTGCTTGTCAGAAGGGCAGAGACTGGGTAAAACTAAAACAAGTAAGAAAAAGAAATTCGATTTACAGAGATTGTTTTGAGAAATGTTTTGAGAATACTATTAACAATGCAAGCTTCCTACTGCTATTCTTTAAACTTCGTGTGGGTAAAGGAAAAGTCTTTTCTTTACAGGGTCCAGAATTACAGCAATTCAATGATAATGGTAAACCCAAAATATGTTATGATACTGACAAAAATTTATTAGTCATCAAACACAAAAAACAATCTCTTCAAAGATTTGACATTTTTGTGCAGTTTTGAACAGGCTTTAGCTTCCAAAACGTACCAAACAGAATAATCAAGAGGATTTAAATCCAGGAATTTTGCTGGCCCTCAAAGAACTCAATAAAATCCTGCAGGTTTTGCTGGCAGCAAGTCTGCAATTTTTAAGGCTTACAAGATGTGCCAATTTCTTGAAATGTCCACATCCCTGTTCCAAAATGAGAAGCTCTTTGAATTTTGCTATTTGATTTTGATTTGGCATAAACTCAATCACTTTGTTGATTCAAATATTCTTCTACTGTAAAGATCTTCTCATCGAAGAAAATGATTTGCAAATGTTGAGGAGTATAGAAATGTCAAAGTAAAGCTTTTGATCCAATCTTGTCATTTTTCTTTGGTTACATTTGATAAAAATTGAACTTCATTTGTTTTGAGATAATCAGCAATAATTCAAAGCAAAGAAGAGCGAGACATGCCACTTCTGATTGATATCTTGTAGATAGAATGATAGCCTTTTTCCAGATTCAATCCCTCACTTTTTTGATTGCCTTCTTTGTTTTGATGGAATGAATCCTGCCGCTTCCTTTTTTATTTTCATTTGTTCCCAGTTCAGTATGTCTTTGAATTGTGTGAAAAATGACTGTTTTGTTGACTTCTAATCGATTAATAAACTTGGTTGCTGCAACGTCCTTCATGTAGAGAGTAATCATTGATTCATGATGAACAGATTTCCACACCATTCTAAAAATGAAGACAAACTATATTTACTTTATTAGAAAATAGGCTAACAGGTGTTGGTGCAGTAACAATTTGCTGATTTTTTCTCATTAATAGACTTGCAAAATTTAGAGCCAAAAATAATCATTTCTAAATAGTATTTGTAAAAAATGACTTGTCTTACTTAGGATTTGATTACATCTCCATTCTTTTCAATGATAGCTGGCAAGTACTGATGAGGTGTTTCCTTGACATAGAGTTTCAAGCTCTTGTAATTAATGACTTGAGTGGCCTGAGATTTGAGAGGGTCTAATTTCCTGTCAGATCACATAATTTCCATGGAAATGTTTTCATGAGCCATGGTATCACATCCTTTTTCAAAAAGCCTCTTTATTCAATTTTTCTTTCTCATTTTTTACATTTTTTACCATTTTGAAGCAACAGTACCTAGCATCATTATTAACTGAGAATGCTTTGCATGGTACACAGGTGGGATACTGTCACCTTTCACAATCCATCTAATGGGCATAGTAGGATTCTCTTCAACATGCTTCTAAAGTTGTTCTATGAACTTCTTGTCAACTTTTTTATTTGCAGGAATTGGCATCTGAATCCTTTCAGGGCTATCATGTTTTTAACTTTATAAACTGTACTTTTAAATACTCCAGATGTTCTAGGCACTTATCTTGTAGGTAAACCTGCATGGACCAAATTTAACACTTCTATTTTTTTTTCCGTTTTTTAATTTTTCTAAATCCTCTAAATACTTAATTACTATCAAAAAAGATGTTAAATATTTAGAAGATCTCAATAATTCCAGCAGAAACTAAAGTAGACATTTGGCTGAAAGATCCTTAAATTTAAGAAATTTGACTAAAAAAAAGTTAAAAAAAAAAACCTTTTAAGTGAGATCAACTTAAACATTAGCCCAAAACATCTTAGGTCTAAGGTTTAATATACATATTGTGTTCTTTGTACAGGAAATCTAAAACCTGTTTAATACCTAAATTAGTTTGAGCTCTAACTTTCTTAATTTAAAGTAGCAGGAAAAAATTTTTCTACTTTAAAGTTTGCTTTGAATTTAGTTTTTTTTATAGTTAAAAGAAAGATTGGATTTGTTTGGTTTTCCAAGACATTTTTTCTAACCAAGCTACTTCTCTAGTAATTAGAATTAGTTAGTTCTGAAAAGCTAGTTGCTGAAAATGAATGTATATTTACTTAGCTAAAAATAAATAATATAACTTAGCTGAAAATAAATGAATATAACTGTTACAGGAGAAAGATCATATGGAAAATGTGATACGAGAAAAAGATGACCAGATATGCACACTTAAAGTAAAAGTTGATAACTTGACTGAGCAAATGCAGATAATGACTATTGAACTTGAATCAATACCTCTTTATCAAACACAGGTAAATTTAAGCTGCAGTATTATGTTTTAATAACTGATAATTTTTTATGAAAGTTATGAATTTCGGTATTTGTGTCTTCTTTATGCTTGGCTTGTACACATGTTGGTATTTAGATGGTTGCATATGAGAATGATTTTAAAGCTGAAAGAGCTGCACGGGAAAAAAAACATCAAGAGTTTTTACAAGTTAATCAACAGCTTGATGAACTTATAATTGAAAATATGAGATTAAAAGAGGAGATTAATAACCTATCATGTCGTCCTTTGTTAGACTTACAACGACGCTTTGTTTCACCATCTACAATGGGTAGGTATGATGGGTCAAACATCCAATATCCATATAATGACAAATCTGATCAGTTTGGTTCAAGAAGTAATGCTCATTTGCCAGAGCAAAACCATTTTATTGAAGAAAATAACTTTTGGAGTAGAAGACCAGCAGATGTAGCAAGTAATGCAAGAGTGCCTTATCATTCAGAGGAGCGAAAGTGCCCTAAGTGCCAGGATGGTTTTCCTGATTTGGATAGTTTGCAGCTGCACGTAGTAGAATGTTTAGATAATTAAGATTTTGTACAGAGTTTAAAAATTTTTTTTTTTTTCTTGCTAGTGATTTTCTATGAATGAATAATTAAAAGGACCCTGACAACTTTTAATACTATTGAATTTTTTTTTTTTATTTTGCTGGCAACAGATTGTATTTTAGTAATATCTGAGAAATTATTTTTCAATCCATTGTTATCATTTTGTCTGGATTATTCTTCATTTGTTTGTTGTTATGATTTTTGTTTTTAATGACCTCTTTTTTTTTTGTATCAAATGAAAAAGGGAATTTGAATCATTTGTAGGGATATTGCATTAAGATGTACTTTTTTAATCTTGGTTTAATACTTTTAATCTTTATGTTTTTAACTGGTTAGTAAGTTTTAGCAGATATGAAAAGAAATTTCTGTGAAGCATTTTGTAATGATTTGGAAAACATTACAAAAAAGGTTAGTTTTGATTTTAAACTTTCAATGCCTGACATTCCTTTTTGTTAACAAATATCCATTCTGTTTATAATTGTTAGATTAATATTATAAACAAGTTCTTTCTGCACCCTTTTTCTTGAAGCAAATTTCTTTTTTTAATAATGTCTGTTATTATGACTAATTTGTTCCTTTCATTTGGAAAGTACACCAAAGTTGGTGAAAATAATGAATCATTTGTTGGTCTTGAATCTTTGAGTGAACCTAATAACTTGTATATTTGCAATGATGAAGAATATGAAAGTGATGATGATGATGATGATGATGCAGATGATGAAGAAGATTGTTTAGATGGTATACTTTTGAAGTAGTTTTTTTTAGTTTCACAAACAAATTAGTTTTTTTTTGTTGTTTTTTTACTTTTTGCTTCTAATATAATTTCCCATGCTTTTTTGCCACAGTATTTTCCATGAAATTCAGTTTCAACTTGCTTAACATCAAAAAAAGTTCTTAATTTCTGAAAATTTCAATAAAGCTGTTTTTTGGAAATAAATTAAGTTTTTGTTAAGAATTAGGGAATTTTGTGATTGGGTCATCAACATAAAATTATGCTAAGCCTGAGAGTTACTTTAACAATTATGAAGAGTTGAAACATTGTTCCCCAAATTGACAGCCAGGTTGAAACTCTCCCTACTCCTAATTTTTACATAAAAAAATCTGAACCCTCAATATGTGAAAAAATTGAGGAATATATTTGGTTAAATTTTGATTCTTATCTCAAAGTTTGCCCTTCAGTAGTGCGCTCCAGCTGCAGAAAAAAACTTGTTTAGCCTAAACAAAGAAAAAAATTACATATCTTTTCAGCTGGTTAGAGAGTAATTCAAAGGAACTTTAAAATGGTTTATTTTGACTAATAATGGCTGACTTTAAACTTTGGAAGAAAAAAGCAAATAAATGTATTTTAATTTTGAAAATATACATATTTAGCACTTAGTTCAGATTTTTTGACAGCATAAATTGTATTTACTAATGCATATGGTTGATTAAATGTAAAAAAAAAAAAAAAACAGGAGTGGGGAGAGTTTCAATCTGGCAGCCAATATGGAGAACAGTGGAAAGTAATATTCCAATTTATTATTTTTTAGATACAACATTAGAAGATAACACTGCTCAAGTATGTCGTGTTCTTTGTTATAGTTTTAAAAAATTGTTATGCAAGTAACTTCTATTTTGGTTTCTGAAAATAGATAAAATAGTTTTTTTGTGATGAAAAAATATTCAATATAACGTAAAATGAAACAAAAAAAACAACTGAAACATCAGTTGACTAATTTTAAATAATTTTCAAGAAAATTTCACCATGTGAAAGTTAAAAAATGTTAAGACATCTGGAAATTATTAATTCATTTATTTGTTAATTTATTGGTGTTTGATTGAAATACTAAGTTAAAATATACTTTTCTAGATTATAAGGATTAATTACAATAAAATTTCCTTTTTAACAGCATATTTTCTTTCATAATGTTCAAGTAGAAAGCATTTGATATTTAAAAAATTTTTTTTTTTTACAATCTTGTGAAATTAATTTCTCTATTTTAACAAGAATAAACAATACTTTTAAAGAAAAGAAAAAAATAGTATGGAGATAAAAACAACCTTGCTTTTCAAGTTTAATCTTAAAGAGCAGCTGCATAAATATAAATCTTGTTTTTTTAGTTTCAGTTGTTTTTAAAACATCAAAAAAATTAAAACAATAACTTGTCTTAAAATGTAAATGTATCTTAAATTATTTTAAATGTTAAAAAAAAAAATTTTTTTTTAAATAAATTAGTTTAACTTTACATGGTCAAAGATGGCTAAAGCCTAAATATATAAATCTTTGCCTCTCTAGTTATTCAGTTAGATTAAAAATTAGATTTATAGAATGGATTATTAGGATAAGATAGTATTAACAGTTGTAAAAGCAATTTCTAACTTAACTTTTTTTGGTTCTAAATGAAAAGATTTAAATAAAAAATGAAAGAGTAAGTTGCGTTGAAACAGATTGGTGATGATAAGTTCAGACATTGAAAATGTAAAAGAAAAATTGCAATGGTTAGTTGTGTTACAAATAGTTGTGGGATAAATTAAGAAATAGGGTCACCATATCAAAGTTTGCACTGAAAGTTTAGATGTTAAATCCTGTTTTTTTTCTACTATGTTCATTTGCTAACAGTTTCTTTATTTTGATAGCAGTTACTTTGTGTTACCCACTTTAATCTTATGAAATGAAGTCACAAATTTTTTGTTTTAAAAATGACGATTATTGAGTTAACTTTATTATAAAATTTTCTTTCAATACGAATCCTACACAGATTACACACTGCAGTACAAGAATGTTTGTACAAACCTATTGTTTGAATAAATATTCTGCATTATCTATTACTTTTTTGGCTGCATAGGGTTTAGACGGTAATGTGCTAGAATCTTGGGATAAAATCAGGGTGAGTTGTTTACATGTGATAAATGAAAAGACTGTTAATCTTTAACAGAACAAACAATAGTTGGTTCTGCTCTAAAACATGATTGTCATGCATTTTTCTAAGGAATCCAGCTTAGATATTGCTAGACTTCAATATTTTGTTATCACTTTTGTTATCACTGGTTTTTCGGAGTTAAATTTTGAACATAACAACTTCTCATCATTATGGTGTTTAAAAAAAATAATCAGCTGACTGAAAGATTAAGTGTATTAAGAACATATAAAAATTAATAAATATTCAAAAATCTGCTAGTTTGAAGAAAGACTAAGGTAAATGGTAAGAAGTAGAAAGAAGCTTAAATATGATAAATTAAGGAACAAAATAATGAAGGAACTAGAAATATAAATTAACTGAGGAATATTATGATAATAACTGATCAAAATTATATATTGTAAATTATATATTTTACAAATATACAGTTTAATAAATTTTTTTTCTAGAGTTTTAAAGAGATTAGTGAAAGTAATGATCTAAGCATTGATAAATCATTAACTAACCAAAAAAGTCTGCGCTTATGCAATGATAATAAGGACAATAAAAATAAAGACAACAGAAGTAATGATGAAGGTATAGATATAAAAGTATTGATTTTGAATTGTTCTTGAAAACATGTTTTACTATTGTTGTCTCTATGCTGTGGACCAAAGTTTTTACACTTAAACGTATATTAATGACACAAGCATTTTACAATTAGAAATTAGTATTGCTTTACTGGCATATTGTGAATTAAAAATAATATTCGCAATGCATCCAAATAGTTTTTTTCAAGGAGTTTACATCAAGTTTTAGCGCCGTTTACATTTAATGTTTGTATAAATTTGATTATAATAATAAAACATTTTCATAACTATTTTATTTATACTTATTTTATTTTTGGTAAAAATTTAAAAAAAAATTTAAAAAAATTACAGCTGTTATATATTATACATATTTTTACTTTCAAATATAAAAAAACTAGAATATGAAAATGAAAGTTATTACCCATTTTAAAAAAAGTTTGTGCGCTTTTTTATATGGGATGATAACTGATTTTTATTATAATACTCTTTTCAATATTACACACTCATATTTCTTGAGTAATTATGAAGCGTTGAAATTATACATTTTGTACAAAAATTACATTTATTATTACTTTTAGATAGAATAAAATAAAACAATTATAATAACATCTGCAACACAATGGACATTTCAAAGTCTTGAAGATAATTTATGTCAAACTTTTGTCACTATTACTTTTTCAATACTTGTCTTGGAATTTCTTACAACTGTTCAAGTGTAGCTGTGGTTAGTTTAGTAATGTTGACATTCACTCTTGGATCTTCAAATGCAGAGCAAATAGCTGCTGATATTTTAAAGGGAAAAATGGAACTATAATTAAAAATGGTTTAAATTTTTTACATCAACTACTGGAAACCTTTTCATTATTTCTGTTGTGACTTCTTTGAACAGCTAAAGACTGTACGGAATGACAATGACCTAAGTGGTTTTTGGAATATTCCAAGAACCACTTAATGTATTGTGATAATGAAAATGACCCATGGGGTTTTTGAAATATTCCGAGAATCACTTCCTCGATTTTAATAGTTTTTATTTCTTTAAAAAAGCATTTTGAAAGCATCATCTTCGAGCTTATCACAATATTTTTTTAATTCAGTCCAGACAACTTGCATAATCTTTTTTTGAAAGACAGTTTTCGTTAAGTTTCACTCCAAGGTCGGCAGAATGGATTGATGTCTACCGCAATTTTGCCCTTCTTACGCAGCTCACATTTCATGTTTGCACAAAATTTTTCGATTGGACGAAGTTGTGTTTTAATTACTTTTAACAAAGCGTCAGGCTTTGTTCCTTTCGAGTTTTTATAAAATTCCTGGCCTGGGAGCGTTAAACAGTTGAGTTTAAAGTAGTTATATGCACATTATAATGAACATTTTAATTTCATTGAAGCTTTTCTCGACCACGTTTTTGGCCTTCGCTAAATTGAGATCTTCCAGGGAATTTCTCCTTTCTGCGTGTTTTGTAATCATATCTTTTTTTGACTTCTTGGATTATCGACTTGGGAACATCAATTTTTTTTTTTGACATCCAGAACAGAGTACTCTGGATTTGCATCTTTCTCGTTTTTTTAGTTTTCCAACCCGCGACCTTCACTCTACGATTCTTTGTTTACAGTCATTTTTTAAAAACTACCGCTATATTATTTGAAAGGGTGATAAATTTGCTTTAAAACAATAAAAAAACTCAAAGAAGCGGTTCACGAGATATTTCAAAAACCCCATGGGCCATTATCATTCTGGACAATCTTTGGAAGATCTCTTAAGTGAATTTCTATTCAATTTATTAAAGAGTTGCAAAAGTTTTTGAACTACAAATAACATAAAACAGCTTGTTCTTTTCTTTAAAAGAATATCGAGCATAAGATTGGTCTAATAAACTATTTTTCAGATTTTGTTCTTCTATTGACAAAAAATTAATAAAAGTTGACTTTAGGAAATAGTTAGTTTCCAGTGCAAAAAAATTCCCAAGCGCACATCATAAACATTCCAGAAAATATCCAATATGAGGTGCACGTTTATCATGGATCATGATAATGCCAACCCAGCTGACCCAAGAACGCCACTTATATGGGGTGATAGCGCACACTCCAAAGTACCCTGTGATGCAAATTTTGAAATCTTTTAATTTTGTCCGCGGAAAATAATTTAATTTGAATGTTCAAATTGAGTGAAATTTTGACTTTATAGTGCGCCAATAAAAACACCTGTAGAATGAGAACCACTATATAATTTGATAAAAATTGGTGCAAATGTAGCCACACCAACTCTGGATAAAATTTCAGTCGGATTGGTTAACTGGTGAACGATTTATGGCAGTTTTAGTTAAAATTTTGTTAGTTTTTTGCTACTTATACCTCAAAACCTTCTCGATTACTATGATATTCGGTCACTATTTTCAAAGTAATGGCTACATGAGTGTTCTACTATGTAATACCAACAATTTTTATTATAATTGTTTAATTGCTACATGTACAGTTTTCATTTTATAGACCAAAATATTGATTTGCTATTTAAAGCGTGGTTTGACTTGGCTTATGCATAGCTTAAAAATCTCAGCATTTCCTAAGGTATGAACTACTGCCAAAATGCAAAATAATCATAAAAAAAAGATTCAAAACCTGGTCAACTTGGTGTAGAGAATAGTCGTGTCATGACGCATGAATATAAAAATTTCTGACCTGAATATTAATTTTCTGTTTAAGTGTAAGAACTTTAAAACTGACGGTTCTTATGGTCCGCAGTGTCTCTAAATATTGATTTTCTTTTTTTCTATTGTTTATTTAATTGTATTTTCTAGATTCATCAATTGAAGATGATAATCTAATACCTGTATGTTTTTTAAATTCTTTTGTATTAAAATGGAATAATTTTTGTGACGTATTTTTTTGAGCCCTAAAATAAGAGTAAATAAACATATTTTCATATAAAAAATATTTTCTAGTTGATCGCAATTTATTGGGTTGACTAAAATGTTTTCCGTATTCGCGATACACTTTGGAATTTATCCTAATATAGAGAAATTTATCAATTAGTAACATCTCGGAATTGGCAGAATTGTTTGGATTGATTAGCCTCCAAGTGATCACGTCGCGCACATTCCACCAAATCCAAAGCATAAATTCTTTTGCGTCTTTGAGTATGCTTATGCTGTTGCACCCTTGTTTGTACAAGCTACCTTTGCATATCACACTGATATTGAAGTCGTGCAGCACGTAAATGCGTAGATGATTGCGGGATAGGGTCAGTTGTTGAGCCATTTCTTAGGTTTTTATCACGAGAGAAGGTTTCAGAACGTTCCTTGCTAAAATTCTCGAGAACTCTCTCAAAGTTACGTTTTTAGTCAACCTTGTTAATGAATATTTAAGTTCTAGTTTACTTTCAAAATAAAATGGTAATTACAAGTAAAACATTTCTGTTTTTAATTTTAAAAGGGAGTTTAAAAATTGACGATTTAAAATTATTTTGGTGTTTTTACGCAAATGTTATAAAAAATGAATGAAAAGTAAAGCTTAAAAGAATTTTCTTGACTTTATTGGTAAACTTTTATAACAGTTTTCTAACAAAATTACAATTGCATTGTTAAATGCTATCCGTGATTTCTTTTAATGATTTGTTCGAAGTGTTATGAAATTAATCCTTTAATAGGTTTTTTACAGGTGATAAACCTGTCATGTTTATAATAATTGAAATGATGATAAATATCAAACTATCAAAACCAAAAAAAAAATTTCGTTAAAAGTTACACAAACTAAAGAATGTTCCAAAAAGTTCATTTTATTGATCTTTTTATCGGATAATTTTTTTTTTAAAAGTTCATTTTATTGATCTTTTTATTGGATAATTTTTTTTAAAAGTTCAAATTCACCTGTCCATTATATGAAAAGATTATATGTTTAGGTTCAAGGCGAATCCGTTGCTAATGACCCATCGAGTTTATTCTACCTGTTCTCGTAGGTGGTGTGCGGTTCAAAGAATTGATTTCCATTCAGTGACTGTCCTGTTTTCCAATTAGAGGATAAAAAATGGCAATGTCTTGTTTATATACATTTATTTTTGTTCTTTAAATAAAGTTTCTAAACAATTATTTTGAACATTTTCTGTAGTGTACCTTTAGATTTTTATTCCTCAAAAGCCCTCATATTTGCCGAGTGAATTGTTAAGATTGATACTTTATATTTATACTTTTGATGTTTTAAAATTTAAAGATTTCTATTTATTTGTACTTATATGAGAAACATGTAATTAAGTTGTTTATTGTACGCTGTTCTATAGCTACGCATTAAATTATAAATACTAACCTGTTTTAATTTCAATTCATTTTAACGCCATCTGCAATCGCTTCAATTTTGTTCAAATTGCTAATTAAAGTTTTAGATTTTTTAATCAGTAACAGGATTATGCAGTGTTCATTAATTCATAAAAATAAATTCACTCAAGTTTTCAATAAAATACTGAATAAAAATTATCTTTAGAGTTTCAAAGATATACCGAACGAAACAATTTACAATCTTTTTAAAAAAATTCTCTAAGGCATAACTTTTACATTTTTCACTGTTTTAGATACGTAAAAAAGAGAAATCAGTGTTTAGAGGATTTCTAAGCAACTGAATCATAAAAGTAAAAAATCAACACAGATCACTTAGCCACCTAATATACTGTGTCCAGAAAGTTTGTACGAGGAAAATTTGTTATATTAGTTTAGTTTTTTGATGATAGTTTTCAAACAAAAGGTTTTTTAAATCTTTTTTCTTAGTAAACTTCGTCAAACTTTAGTTAAAAAAAAATTTTTTAATTTTTATAATGGAATTTTACAAACAAAAAAATACAAGAGCAAGATTAAATTAGTTTTACCAAAACTGGCAATTAAACTGGCAATTAAATTGAGACGAATAAACTCTAAAAAATAGTTATCTAATAATTAGAAAAGCCTCCTTTTCTTATTATGCATAATTAGATGCGACGAAGCATGGATTAAGTCAATCTCGTGCAATAATCTATTGGTAATTCCGTCCAATTCTCTGATAACTGTTGTTTAAGATTTTCAACTGAGGTTGTCTTATATTTGGCAAGTTTTCCTTCGATTCAACTCCATACATACCAAGGAATAACTTTGTAATCTTCTGACTGAAATAGCCTTGAATTGAATGCGCAGTATGAGCTGTGGCACCATCCTGCTCGAATATCTAATTTTTCCATAAAACAATGTACCCGACTGTTTTAAACACTTCAATCTTTACAGCAATCTTGATTGACTCTTTTCGTAAAGATATTAATTTGCTCAAAATTCTTTTCTTACCCACTTGGTCAAAATTTTACCAGATCAAGTTTGGCATAAACTATTTCAAAAACTACTTGGTACTTAATGAAGTTTTTTTTGGTAAGGTATTATATAATTAATAAATAACAAATATTATCGAAGGAAACGGAAATCGAATAGATTAAATAAATCAAAACTAACGCAATTATTTTAAATTTAATGGTCATAAATTCACAAGTAAAAAATTATTAATTAATTGATTAATTATTAGAGGAAGTGTTGCACATTCACAATAAAAAAAGGAACTTTTACTCTTTTAAAGATTTTCTATTTTGACAATTTTATTAAAAAACTAGACCAATGTCATAAAAGTTTGCCCTTGTATAAACCTTCTGGACTTAGTGGATGTCGTAGAACACTGTTACTAATAGTATCATGATAAACTTTACGCACGTAAAATTGTTTGCTAACTTTAAGCAATGGTTTTTACTCTCCTCAATCTTTCATTATACAACATTATCTTAATATTATGTTATTCTTAGCTTTCACTTGTTCTTCTACCATCCAATAAAACATTTTTTATTAAACACTTGCACTTTTTTTTTTTTTTTAAAAAAAAAAAAACCAAGCAGACGGGCTTGTACTAGAAAGTTTCTTATTTTAAGGGTACTTAGTTTACAACTCTAGTACTTAAAATTTCTTAAGAGTTTGTTAAGTATCAAAAGAAAGAATAAGTATACAAAATGCAATTTGAAAGCATGTTTACAAGCAAGATGAAATGCTTACTGTCAACTAAATTTATTTGAATTCCATCAAACATCATTTGATGCAATATAATCCTCAGATTTGTCCCTGAACACGAAATGAGGAAATATCCCTCGAATTCTTAACAAAATAAGTTTTTTTTTTTTTATCGAAAAGTAACTTAGTACTAACATTTTCTAAAGATTTTGGGACTTCGGGTACCAGTTTCGTCTAAAACACGTTTCTTATATAAAAAATAACGTGTATTTTTTGACGAGGGTTGCGATAGATAACGGAATGTAATCATATTAATAGAATGCATTTCCAGCAAAAAATAACAAACAAATTTTTTATCCACTTTTTATTAGCTTACATAGCGCTCAATGCCTGAGCTTACTTAAAAATTGCGACACTTTACAACTGACAAATCTTATCAATTGATCCCACAGAAAATGAACTCCATAATTCGAAAAGTCATTTATACTCCAAAAGCACCGAAGGCTATTGGGCCTTACAGGTTTGTTTTTTTCTTCTTCTGTGGGCTTATGAGAAATAGTTTACAATACAACTGTAGTTTAAGTATGCTAGGGGTGTAATTTTTAACTTCCCATCTGTTTGTTTTCTGCCTATAGTTGTCTAAATCTTTATCAGAACTAGGGACTTTTGTGTAAAAAGAAATTCAAACCAACATAAAACTTGATGTATATTCCTATGTATTAAGAGTTTTTTTTTCTCTCTCTTTTTATATAAACATGTTAGTCAAGCTATTCAAGTGAACCATATTCTTCATATATCTGGGCAACTTGGAATATGTGCAGAGGTAACATTATTGTTATTTTTGTTTTACTAATTTGTGGTTATTTTACTTTTTAATGAATGGTTGGCATGGTATATCACAGCTGATATTTTTGGGGATAGTGCCCTTCTAACTAACCCAAAAAAGCCACCTATATGGGGTGATAGTGGACACATGTAGCTGTCCAGAAATGGGAGTTTTGAAATCCATCTATTACATCCAAGAAAAAAAAATCAATTTTAAGCTGAAAATTTCCCAGTTTTTTTACTGTTTTGATTATTTACTGACAGGTAGTTTTTGACAGAGACAACTTACTGAAAAAATGAATGTATGGCATTCCCTATTTTTTTGTTCAAGCAGATTTTACAGGTTAATCCATAAAAACATCACTTGTTATTGTTTTCAAAACTTGTATTTTATTGCATTTGGAATTAATTTCTTTCTTCAACAAAACTACAATTATCAAGGTAAGATTCTTTTTTTACATTTTCAACTTCTGAGGAAAGTTTTAGGTCTATGATGTTTTAGATGGAAATATTTTTCAGCAGAAAAAGTAGGAAGTGGTAAAAAGTATTGTATTTTATTGAGTATAGTGTGCACTTTTATTACAAAAAAATGATATCAAAGAAATAGGTGCACACTTTAAAAATGATATTTATTAAATAGATGTATTCCATATTTATTGTTAAAAAAGTTGAGTGTGCACTATACTCATATGCAAACTATACTATATAAAGTACTGTAAGATGACAAGTGGGTAAATGAACTAAAGGGAGAGTAGATATGAAAGTAGTTTGCTTTTATATCAAAACTATTTTAATCCTAATTTTCTTGAATCAAGAAAAAAAACCTAAATTGTGATTGAGAGTAAATTTTTAAGTTATCAATTTAAGAAGAAAATAAAATTTTTGAGTAGAAAAAACTTCTAATAAATATATTTTAAAGCTCTGAAATTAAATTAAGTTATTTTAAATTTTGTGACAAAGCATGGCTTAAATTTTAGACCAATCTCCAAATAAAAGGTTCATCCTCACTTTTGTGACCGTCCATATTTCTGCATACAGGTAAAGTTTCGATTTGTTTCAATTGCATATATTGTCAATAACATCAATTATATTTTGGCTTAAAAGTCTACAAAATTTTGCCTTTTTTTTTTTTTAATTCTTTCTATTTGCACAACTAAGAGATAGTTTAAATTTCAAGACTGATAAAACTATTTGAATACTGTTGCATTTACAGGAGATTAAGCAATCTCTCACAATGCTAAATCATGCAAGAGGTCACGAGGAGAACAGAAAAATTGTCTGTCTAACTTGCCTTAAAAAGTGCACCAGGCAAATAACTTCATTCCAAGTGGTGCGTTTGTCAAAAATCTATGGCATCAACTTTGACTTGGGTGGTGCAAGAGTACCTCAAGGAATATGTGATACATACCGGACAATCATGAAGAAGCGAGATGAAGGCAAAGAAGTTGTTCTACCATTACTGTATGACTTCAAGTCTATCCGTGTCAGATTGGAAACTCGTGGCAAAAACTGTGACTGTCTCATCTGCAGGATTGGGCATCTAAAGCTGAATGAGAAACATCCGCTATATGTTTCTCGAACTGATGAGAAAGGGGGCACTGTATGCTGCAATGATTGTCTGAGTACCATCAGGAAAGGCTTCCCACACAATTGTAACCAATCCACATTTTGTGAAAACCTCAAAGGGCTAGCTGCTCAAGATGAGAAAGTTGCAGAACAGATTGCTGCAAAGGCGATTGGAAGCAAAACAGCCTCACCAAAAGGCACTTTAAGGCTATCAAAACCATCTGGAGGACCACCTCTTCTTGTGACTCCAGGTGCTTCATTTAATAATGAATACCTCAAGTAATGTTAATTGACACAACAAATATTTTTATTCAAGAAGCATTTTTCTCCTCAATAATTTAGTAATTGGAAAAATGTTTCATAAGCCAATTTGTAATTACAGGGCCAAGTGGAGATATACCAAAAACCATCTCTCCTGCTTTGAAGACACAAGACATGGTCAATGTTCAGCTCAACACAGGTTTATCTAATGTGGGAATGATGAAATTGGCAAGAGTAGTAAACCAGACTTCAGACACAAAGCTTGTTGAGCTGAATTTCAACAAATATTTTCTGGCTGCTGGTCGAAACAGTGATTTTTTTACCCACTCAAATATAAAGGCTTCTGATGCAAAAGGTGAAACTGGTTCAGATCACACTGTTGCCCACTGTAAAAACATCACTGACCTTATCAGCACAATCAGCATATCTCGAAATGTTTCAACTGAGCGAATTATGAAAATCGGAATTGATGGTGGCAAGGGATTTCTGAAGTTTTGTTTGGGAGTCATCAACAGAGCCACAAAAGAGTCCCCACCTCAAAAGTGTCTCTTGACTGACAGGCTTGCAAAAGATACTGGTGTAAAGTGCCAGATGCTTGTGGCAGTTGCATAAGAGCTTCCCGAGACTTATGAGAATGTCCGCCAAATTTGGTCGCTCATTCAAGTCGATAGAGTGAAGGCCATTATTGATTGTGACTTGAAACTGGCCAACATTCTCTGTTGGCTTCAAGCTCACTCAAGCTCTCACTCAAGCTCTCACCCTTGCTCTTGGTGTAGCATTGATTTTACAAATCTAGAGAAGGGTGGAGTCTTGAGAACACTTGGGTCAATCAGAGAGAGCTATAAAAGCTGCAAAACACACCGGCAATGTTGTCCATCCACCTATCCTCAGTGGAGCCAATGATTCTCTCATTCTGGACATTTTGTCTCCACCAGAATTGCATCTTTTGCTTGGAGTTTTTAACCACATTTTTCAGAAGATGAAAAGTGTATGGCCCAATGCCAAAAAATGGCCAACTTCTCTTAACATGAAACTGAGCCCCTATCATGGAGGCATGTTTGAAGGAAACAATTGTCGCAAACTTCTTCAGAATGTGGATAGGCTTCAACAGTTGGGAGAAGCTGAGTTGGCTTTCCAAGTTTTTGGATTCATCGAAGCGCTCAGGAAGTTTGATGCTGTAGTGAAAGCTGCTTTGGATCAGATCTTGAGGATGACTTTTTGGACAAAATCCAACAATTTCAAGACTCATACCATGCCATCCCAAATGCTAGTGTTACACCCAAGATCCATATGGTATTTCACCACATCAAAGACTTTGTGAACCGCCACATGTCACCACTTGGAATTTACAGCGAACAGGTAGTTGAAGCAGCTCATCAAGACATTTCTCATCATTGGCAACAATACAAACGACTCCCATCTCATCCAGAATACGGTCCTAGACTTAAAAACTGCCTTGTGGACTACAACAGCAAGCACCTTTAATAGTCTTACTCTGCCAAAAATGCCACATTTTATAATTCTAAAATTGTGCAGCTTATTTTAGAACAGTTTAATTAAATTAGAAAGTAGGTGTTTCTTGAATCAAGAAAAAAAACCTAAATTGTGATTGAGAGAAAATTGTTAAGTTATCAATTTAAGAAGAAAATAAAATTTTTGAGTAAAAAGCTTTCACCTCTAATATTTGAGTTTTCTTTAACTCTTCATTTCAACTATTTCAGGTGACTTACCTGATTAAAATTCAAGTTTTATTGCATCTAAAAGTTTTTTCAGCTTTGAACCTTTACTAAAGCCCCAAGGTGCATGAAGAGGAAGCCTTAAAATTAACTTATTGGGCAAAAAACCCCACTTTGTGTTATGTGTACATGCATTCCATTATATTTTACAATCTAATTTTATTTTTTAGTTTTTCATGCAAAAAAAAACATGGTTACTCATTGCTTTTCCATTTTGAACCTATACTAATGCATAGAAAATGTACACGAAAAAGGCCTATTTTATGAAAATCTAAAAACTGACCTAAAAGTTGTAATTTTTTGATATTTTTCAATAGGCTCTATAATTTTTTATATCAATTGGTGCTCAGGGTACCAAAAAATGCAAAATGGACCCCTCAGTTGGTCATTTTCATTGAAAATTGATTTGCCAATTTTATAAGGAAATTTTGGGGCTCAAAATGATTTTGTGGCCACAGTTTTTCAGTAATGGTCTAATTCCAAAACTCTAATAACAAAAGTTGTTGCCTATTGCCTATAGAGTATACATACAAAAATTCAGGCCAATCAGACAAAAATTTTTTTACCAAAACTAAAAACTTTTGGTACCAACACTGTCAAAATGTATGATTTTGCAAAACATTTTGGCCTATAACTTTATAACCTAGCAAGATATCTGCATGAAATTTTATACATTGATAGTCATACTATATAGGTACAACACCATAAAATTTCATGAAGTTCCAATGGCCCATTTCAATTTTATGGTTTGTTTAGTAAATAATCAAAACAGTAAAAAAACTGGGAAATTTTCAGCTTAAAATTGATTTTTTTTTCTTGGATGTAATAGATGGATTTCAAAACTCCCATTTCTGAACAGCTACATGTGTCCACTATCACCCCATATAGGTGGCTTTTTTGGGTTAGTTAGAAGGGCACTATCCCCAAAAATATCAACTGTGATATATATATATGTATGTATGTATGTATGTATGTATGTATGTATGTATGTATGTATGTATGTATGTATGTATGTATGTATGTATGTATGTATGTATGTATGTATATACACATGCATACATGTTTAGACTAATGATTTTATCAGTGATTTGGTTGAAGATCAGGCAAAACAGGTATTACAAGTTGTTTCAAATTTTAAAAATGTTTTGGTATGTATTCTAATACATGTTAAAAGCAGTGGACAAAAAAAAGGAAATTTAAAACAGTTGTTTATTTATTGTCATTTAAATGATAGTAAATTTATAGGTAACCTAATATCAAATAAATGTATTCAAAAATAGACTGCTTTTTAAGTATGTATCATTTCCATCATTGGAAATTAGCATCTTTTTTTTTTTTTTATATATTCTCTATTAGTAAAGCTCCTTTACCAAAAATCTTTTTTATTATTTTTACAAACCAAGTTTAATTAGTTTAATATGCTAATAAAAAAGTTTAATTAAAAAATTTGAATGCCTATATTTCCTAACCTTGTTTCATAAGAGGTACAAAGTTTTCTTTAACTAACTTGTCACATAGGCCTTAACTAATATTGGTTACATACTTGAAGCTGCTGGTTCATCATTTAGTAATGGTATGTTTTACTTTTGTTTTTGTTTATCTTTGTATTATCTTTGATTTTTGTAGTAAAACACAGGTTAAATATATTTAAAAAATCAATTTTAGTGATTGAAACCACTGTCCTACTTGCTGACATCAATGATTTTGCCAAAGTGAATGAAGTCTATGCTACTTGTAAGTGTTTTCAAATACTTTATTGTTTGGATGAGATGTTATCTTAAAAACTTTTATTTGATTTTTGTTTTATTTTCATAGTTGTTCTTTTTATTTAATCTTTTCCCCTATTTCCTTAACTAATATACTTATAAACCTAAAAAAAAGTTCAGAAATTTTGAAAAAAAAGAGAATGTCTTACTTAGCATATGGAAGTCCTCACTACATCACTGTTTAATGCCATTGTTCACTTTTGAAAGTATTTCATGCTTTAATGACAAAAATTTGTAAATCTTTTTTAAGAGGGAATTTATTTCTCCGATCTTTCTTCTTCTAATCCCTCTTTCTTCCCTCTTTAAGTAAATGATTCTTTCTCACAAATGAAACAATCAAAAAAAAAATTTAATTAAGTTGTTCAGAAATTTTCATAAAATATTTTGTTTAGATTTTAAACTCCCTTATCCAGCACGAGCTGCATATCAATGTGCAAATCTTCCTAAGGTAAAAAAATTTGTTCGACTTTTTAGATAAACTTCTCTTTTATTTCTTTTTTTTTTTTATTTCTTGAAATTTTTTTATTTTTAAAGTTTCTTAACTTCTTCCATTTCAAAGTTATCAAGTTAAGAAAAATTATTTTTTTTTTTAATTATGATCTTTGTCAGCTAGCATAATAAGCATAAAAGCTAGCTTTTATATTTTTGACACAAGCATTTACTAAATTATTTAATAAAAATTAATAGTTACTGTAATATTATCTATCGTTCAAATAATTAACCAGATTATTTATGTTTTCGTCATGGAAGTCAAACTTATTATCAGGTGCTCTTTTCAAAAAGAATAGAATTGAGCAACAAGAGTCTAAAATTACATACAAAGCCAATCCAAAATAACACTGTCAACATTTAAAATGCATGTCAATGAATGTATCAAAATAAAAAGAACAGGTTAGACATAATAAAAACGGAATTCA
Organism: Hydra viridissima; assembly: GCF_058129835.1. NCBI lineage: Eukaryota > Metazoa > Cnidaria > Hydrozoa > Anthoathecata > Hydridae > Hydra > Hydra viridissima. The sequence continues at coordinate 17,582,223 of NW_028324301.1, read as the reverse complement.
AAAGCTTACCTTTCTCAAAGGCGAGATTTTTGAAACATTCTGATACTATTATGCTGTGAAATTGCTCATTTCAACTAATACAAAAATAACCAATTATCCACAAAAGTTGACATTCTCTGTCTTACATATATATATATATATATATATATATATATATATATATATATATATATATATATATATATATATATATATATATATATATATATATATATATATATATATATATATATATATATATGTATGTTTATATATATATGCACACACATATATATATGTATGTATATATTCACACACACGTGTGTGTGTGTGTATTGGGCGTGGCTTTCTGGGGTCTCCGATTATAGTAATAAAGTCTAGTTAAAAAAGTCTTTAAATTTTAAGTAATACTTTCATTTAATTTGCGGTTTTAAAAGAAAAAAATGAAATACATTTTCTGATTATTTTTAGTTTGGTAAAATTGAAATAAAATCGGTTGCTATCGTTGGTGATGTGCGGGATGTATAAAGGGTTCCTGAGAGTTATTCTGATGAGCGCCATTTTTAACAGAATTTTTAGAATAATACAGAAGTAATATTTCGTTAAAGTTTTGTAAGAAAACTTTTTATTTAGTAAATTGGTAATTATCATATATCTAGATTTAAAAATTATATAAAAAAGATTTCGTATTTTTGTACAATTTTAAAAGTTTTTTCATGAACTTTGTGTACTTGATCTTTATAACGTGGTTCAAGATACATAGTTAATTCTAAAACGCCTTCATGCACCTTATTTATCAAGTTTAATACCTCATTCATACCAAGGACGTATTAATAGTGGACGTTCAACGCATTGTTATAGATCAAAGGTGCCGCCAATTAGCCAAAAACTATGCTTGTTACCGTCAATTTTCTAAATTCATGATACAGATATTCCGACTTCTACCCGTCAAATTTGTTTCACAAAACCTCCCTCAGTAAACTCATTATAATTATGCATTTACTGAAGCTTATGGTTATAAAAGACAAAAAAAAATAATCAAGAATAGTTCACAAATCTGAAAAAGTTTGGTTTGAGCTATGAATTTTGCTTATTAAAAATTTAACTGCTTAAACTTTGACGTCTAAAACTAGGCTTTTGCAAAAAAGGCTATGTATGGTTTACTAGAATGGATAGAGTAAAGTGAAACAAATTTTCTTTGTTAAATTAAAGTTGCTATGATATAGTTTAAAGGTCGAATAAGGGATTTTCAGTGTTCTTTTCACCTTACTCTCAGATTATGCTTCCCACTTTAAGGCTCAAATCAGAGAGTATTTCTTATTTTTGTCGGAAATGTCGAACTTATTTGCCTCGCTTTTTTTTTCTCTTGAATTTGTGTTGTTTTTTTTTTGTTTTTTTTTCGCGAACGTCCTAGTTATAAATTTTCTTATTTTCGATGCCTAAATCGCATTTTGTCTAAAGGTATTATAACTAAAAGCATCTTAAAGTTCATAAAAAACTATTGATTTCAGAAGTTAAAAAGAAATATTATGTATTTTTAATGAGCATTTTTGATAAAGCAGTTTTAAACAGTCAGTCATCAAAAAGTACTTTAACTTATAATGATCTTATTATTTTTATTATTGTTGTTGTTACTAATAGTAACAACATGATGATAAAAATAATAAGACCATACCTTTTGTTGCATATTCTTGAACCTTCTACAAGTGATGTAGAACCTTATTTTTAACCTTTTCTAGATATATCAAAAGAAGTAATCTTATATTTCTATCTATTATCTCATTACTGGATAAATAATGAGTCTTCATGAGGAATATTTAAAACGTTTTTGTGGAAAGTGTGGCTGCATAATAAAATAGGATAGTCACTATTAGTTAAAACCTGTTGTTATCTTTAAGCAAGAAACATGGTCTTATGCAGATTAGATTTAAAATCAAAAAAGGCTTTAAAGTTCAGAGGAATGATAAATTCTTCACTTTTCCTGAACACTCACAAGAGTTGGAAGAAATAAAAAACTACATGTGATAAGTATTCATCAACAGTTAAAAGCATTTGCATCAAAACATGGTTTTGACTGTTCAATAAAATAACAAAAATTATTTTGTAATAGTTAAAATAAATAGTTATCGCCAATCAAATGGCATGTGGAGACTAATTGTTTTAAATCGTGAAGTGCCATTATCCAATAATGTTAACAAATCTCTTCCAGATCTACTAAATCTTCAATCTGCTAATATCATATTCTCCAACATTTCATGCATAAACATCTGTAAATGTAATAATGACTTCCACTATCTTTTTTTCTAATCAGAAATAAATTTTCTGATTTTAAAAACTTCTGAAGTACATCAAATGAGGATGTTGGAATAATTGAAACAAAAGAAGGCAATACAGTTGAAAACTTTAAAGTTATTAGACATAAAGATTGTTCATTAATTTGTTCAGAAGACTGTTGTGATTTTAGTACCATCTACAGTACTAACTTGCCTCTAATGGAATCCAGGTTAAAGAGTAACGAAAGTCAATCCTTTATTACCTTTAACTAGCCATTTTTTAACTGTGTACATTTTCTTACACCAGTATATGTAAAAAATGTAATGAAGACAACTTGGATTCTTCTATATGGAAGTTCAATAGTATAAAACAATAATTTACAATTTTGAATAATTTCTAAAATCAAAATTAAGAATTATTACAATACTTTCATAATCTGGGAGTATTTACAAATATAAATTAGCACCAGTTTAGACGTTAAGTTCCACAACATGTGAGTATAAACACACCTTTAGTGCCAATGTAATATTTCTTTTCATGCTTTTTAAAATTCGATTCTCGAAGATAACTATTGTGACATTTCGGACAGGTAAATTTAGTTATTAGGCGTTCTTCTGTTTTTTTCAGCATTTTGGTTTCTTCTTCTGCAGTCAGCTTCTCTGTAGGAATTGCTGGTGGTATGAGCTCCAATTCAAAATCCTCTGATAACAAGTCCGCTAACTCTTAAAATCATCCATAACTATGTCAATTTCGTTTTCAATATTTTCAAGCAAAAAAGAATAATCTTCTTGATTAGTATTGAAGTTTTCTGTCATACTCATTTTATGTATCGCTGCTCAGAAAAATATTTTTAAAAATATTTTTATTGGATATTCTATTTGGATATTCTAATTGTTATCTAAACAATACCGTAACACGCATATCTTTTTTATGAAACAATGCGTTGAACGTCCATCTATTAATACGTCCTTGTTCATACTAAAGGTAAAACGCGATCTTTTTTTTTTTTTTTTAATCTTACACACCGTTCGTACTGACGATAAAAGCTGGTTTAATATTTCAGTATAAAATACTAAAAAAGTTAGTTAAAATATCATAATAATCTTTTAGTACCTTAATTTTAGAAGTGGAGATACGGACTCAAGAATTCTTTATTCATTTATGAACAAACACCCTAATCTCAAAAATCCATGCGAATTTCAGTTTTAACAGGATGCTATTTTGTTTTCAAATCATGATTAGTACCAAAGTTGGTACAAATCAAAGCAATCATTTTAGACTGAAATATTGTAAAGAGAATGTCATGCACTCAGCGAGCAATCCTACAAAACTTATGAGCCGCTAAAAATAAAAAATTATTTTCTGAATTCCTTTATGATTTTCATATTTTATCAGTCGCACGCGCGAATTTTTTCAGTTTGGACAAACCTGACCAACAAAAAACGATGTCTTTCTCTAGCGATGATATATTAACTAGATGTCTAACTTCACAAAAATTCTGTAAGAAAAAGTGAAGCAAGTTTTTTTATTTTTTAATACCGGTAGCCGTTTTATTTAAACTGACAATTCGTTTTGCTTTGCTTTGATTTATTATTGCGTTATTTCAGGCTGGCAAAACATATCTGGGCTGGCAAAAAATTAGCCTCACTGCAGAAGCGCGAGTTAGATATTTAGTTAATATATATGATTGTTCTCTAGTCAATCTATTAGCCACTTTCGCACAATATCTCCGTAAGGCATTTCGTTTGCACTAAACTGTAAAAATTTTCTTTTACAAGCATTTTAAGAAATCATTGCTATATCTGTTTTTTTTAACTATTCAGAGCATAACTGAAGATCTCGTTTTTTTTATATGTGTTTTCTAAAACCTAGAAAGAGTATTTGTTTTCTAACCTAGAAAGAATATTTTCTAAAATCTAGAAAGAGTATTTTCAGTGCTCTAACCCTAATTCTTTTTCTTTCCTCCCAAGTTTGCTCATTTGTCGTATCCTCTCATATCATATCAGAAATAATGATTTCCAAGTATTTTTTTTATGCTTCGATTAAACTTTCACCAGTGGTTTTATAAACTTAAAGATATTCAAAAAAACAAACTCGGTCTTTATAAAAGTTTCCGTCGCAGGATCAGCAACCTGGAACAAAGTTAAAAGAAAGAGTTAGAACGACGTGATATTGTTGATTTACCTCAGTAGGCACGCGAAGTTCAAAAAACGCTACAGACAGAACGTTCCCAATACGTGCAAAGTGATGTTGACTAGAAATAATGACGTCAGTTTTAAACGATCAATCGCTTTCACGCAATTGTGTGGTATTTACCACATTTAGTTCATAGACACATAAAAAATGAAGCGTTCAAACTTCAAATTAATAATTTTTTTTTCATCAAAGAAAAACTTATTCAATTAAAATGGATTGTCGTATGAATTATCTTGAATTTCCATCTTTTGCGTCTTGCACAAAATATCAACGAATTTCGATTTAAAAAAAATTTTTTTTTTTAAAGGCGGATTTAATAAAATAAGTTAGTACCAATATTGTTTATAACCTTTTTTTGTTTATAAATTTTATCATCTTAGTCTTAAAGAAAAGTTTAAAATAAACAATAACAGAAACAGCGCCTAAGGTTGCAGAATATGCAGCCATGACCGCCGAGAGGGGAGGGTGGACGGGGAAGATTCCCGGGGCCCCGTGTATGTACCAACAATTTTTTTAAAATATTTTTTAAAAGATTTAAATAGTTTTGACTTTTAAAAGATTTAATTAACTATCATTTTTTAATTTTCAATGACTAGAGCACGCTTCTATTGGTCCTGGGTTTATAATTAATCATAATGAGGGCCCCTTAAGAAAACTTCCCCAGAGCCCGAAATTTCTCTCGGTGGCTATGTATGCAGCATATATGAGATGTACCTGAAACATACAGGAGTTCATTATATTAGAAAAATAGAATACATCTCTGTAGCCTGTACAGAGAAATGTTACGTCTTAAATGAAACAGAAAAACGCATAACTAATAAACCGGTTACCTCCGAATAACTCCGAATATGTAATTGATGGAAAAGCGAAATTTGATTTACATATACTTTTATGCAAAAGCACATCTAGATGGGAGCGAACATCTGAGATGGCGTGTAGAAACAACTTAAAACTTAAGTCTAAAATAATAATACTCTGAAACTACGCTTATTTGTCAACAATCAATCTTAAAAATCTGAATATATATTGGATGTTTTTGTAATATATAGAATAGTAAATAACCATTTTGATTATATTTTTGACTTTTTTCTAAATTCAACTCTGCTCGTGTCTTCTTTTCTTGAAACACTTCTCCGTCCATTCTTCTATCTAAAAACACTCCTTCGTCCTTTCTTCTTCTATCTTAAATATTACTTATTACTTTCGTATACAAATATACAGCCCTAAACAAGCTGTTCAATGCACAAATCGATTAACTCGATTAACTAAAAAGTTGAGAAATGCGATAAAATAATTTTCTTTTTGAATAAAAATATTTATTCAAATGATCAGTTTAACTTTTTTAAAAACATTTATTCAAATAATCATTGTAAAAAAATACATTGTTAACTAAAAAAATGTTAAATCCAACAACCCAGTTATGTATTTTTGTGTTTTAGTAGAATACTTTTATAGTTTTCACTTAAATCTGACTGAACCATGTAACGTTGTTTTAATCTGACTGAACCTTGTAACGTTGCGTGAAAAAACAGAAAACTTGTTAAAGGGGAAAAACTGTGCGATAAATAAATGTAAGTTTTTAGTTATCCCCATTTTTTACTAATGCGAAATTAACACAATTCGGGGTGAAAAGTGAATCAGATCGTCTAAATAAAGTACAAGTTCAACAATCATTCATCTGAGAATTTAACTTATCATTCACTTGTTTGCGTTATAAACATTTGATTGGTTTTAAATATTCAAATACTTGCAAAAAGGAATATGAGTCTTTATGCTTAGGCAACGTCCGGATGTAAGTAGAATATCATTTTCAAATAATCCTCGTGCCATTACGGAAGCTTCATCAATACAAACAAAATAGGTCTTAAAGAGATTAAGCTATCTTTACAAGAACTTTATATGAACTTAATAAAAACAACTTCAGACAATAAATGTAAATGTAGATTTAAGAATTTTGTAAGTTATAGTTCTAAACAAATCGATAGCTGTATTTTCAATGTTTGGTCTTTCTTAGGTATTAAAAAATGAAAACCTCAATTTAAATCTGAAAAAAAAATTCCTTATCTAAGAATCAGCCACACATGCTGCAAGACCAATCTAAAGTTATATGACGCTCTTGTATCTAAAGATGGGACAAATGCTTTTTGTATTGTAAAATACAACAATTAAAGGGAACAATAAATTGACGTATAAATCAAAGTAAACGGAAAAAGTGATAATAGAAAATGAAAAATAAGAGAAGTACCAGTGACATTAGAATAAAAATGAAAGTGTATAGAAGTTTGAGGTTGTGATGTACAATTAGCTAATTTTTTGAAATAATTTAAATTCCAAAAAGGTTCTTATAAAACTTATCCGTCATTTTTTTGTTTTTTTCGTTTGTTTTTTTTTTTTAATTTTAGTTTACATTATTTACATGTCGTGATTTACATGTTATATAAATATATAAACTTGGAATCTGGAAGAAGATCATATTGAATCTGGAAGAAGATCATTGCAAATTTAAGTTTAAAACTTTCTTTATAATCAAACGTGAGTTTATGGGGAACACTTAAATTTTTAGTTACAAAAAAAAATACTTTTTTACTTGCGATTACGTTAACGACGTCAGAATACATCATTAACCCATCTAAAATACTTTAGCCTGAACAGTTTGAATTTACATCCCAAATCCTGGTAAAGCGAGACTTATGTAAACAAATCAGAGCTGGATCCGGGACTGGGATAATATTTTAAATGCGCTGCTTTCTGTTTACATAAATTTACAGCTGTGCATTTAAGCATGTATATTATAAAAGTTAGCAACCACGTATAGTAAGTAATTATTAATAATAGCAAAAATGATAAAGCTACTATATAACTTGTTTTGTGTAAATAAACAGAAGCTTGTTTTATGTTATTGCAAACAGAAGTTGGCAAAATCATGTTTTTAATGTATCGTAACCAGATAAAGGAATAGAATAAATTAGACTCAATTAGATTTTGACTAAAAATATTTTTTTGTATTTTTAATACTGCTGATTGTAAAAGATCTAATTATCTAATCTGTATATTACTTGTACTTTATATAATTCCTTTATTATTTGTAGAAATAGTTTAACCAAATCTCTTACAATGGTTGAATTTGATAAAGGGTTAATAAAATCAGATGATAATGATGATGATGATGACCAAGAACACTTTATTGCACGAAAGGTAAAATAACACAACAAGACTTTTGATTGTAAAAAAAATGTTTTTTCTCCTATAAAATTCACAAAATATTGGAGACAAATAGTCTATTAATAAGTTTGATGTCAGATGATTTTTAAGGTCCCCACCAGTCCAATTTGTGTGTAAAAACCTATCATTCTTCAGAGGGTTGGAGGGGACCTTTAAAGGGTAATTTTTTTCTAGGTATTCCAATTATCAGTTTTAGATAATGGACAGAATGAAATGTGGATGTGTTTAGTCAGCATAATTAGCAGAAAGTAATTAAAATGCTAATTTTTACCTAAAAGTGATGTATTACTATATATAACTGAGACTGATTTGTTCTTCTATTGAGTCTAATTCTATAAATAACTAATATATTTAACATAAGCAAAATTAGGGTTTAAGAGGGCTAGTGGAACCAAGATCCCATCTAGGTACCAGCAGTACCTCTCCATTAAAATCAGGCTGCTCTCAATTGTATTTCAAACTCTGTTAGAACTAGAATTATGGTTCTCAATGTATTTTTTGTATTGCACAATTTGCCAATAGGCTTTTATATCCTGGAATGATACAGGTAAGGACAATGCAGTTCTCAGAAACCAGACAGAGTAAAAAACAGACACTGATTTCCTTAAAATCTTTTTTTTTTTTGAGGCAAAGTCAAGTCATAGGACAGCTTTGTGCTCAATGTATGAATCTTGAGATAGTAAATAGCCTTTGCTATGAACCAAGCATTAGAAACACAGCCTGGAATTCAAATTTGGAAAAACATTTCAGAAAAAAAGGTAAGTAAGAGTAAATTCCAATAATTTTCTGTAATCTTCTCTGGGAAATATGTGAGTGTTCAGTGCAATTTTGCAGAACTGGATATTTTCTTTAAATTGAAAGGATCATTATTATCTTTAGTGTTATCCTGTTTGTCTGAAACCAATTAAACAAAAATTTCTGGTGCTGCTGTTTTGCCTGTGTTATTTTTCTCCCAAAAATGTTTGATATGAAGCTCATAAATATGCCTTTTACAGGCAAGCTGCAGTAAAACAGAATCCTGACTTTGGCTAAACCTGATTTTAGTTCCAGATGCCTTCCAGTATTTAAGGCAGTTGTGTCAAAATATAATCCCTTCATATAATTATACATTCCATAGTTTTCTAATACCTTGGCTAAAACATCATACTGAGCAGCTCCAGCTCCATGTTTCATAGCTAAAATACCTTAAGATTAATGTCTCCATCAATATTAGCTGATTCAGCAAACCTATCTTTTTTTTTTCTTCCCATCAGTGATATCTTCAATAATTTTTCCATAAAAGTGAGCTATCATGGCGAAAAGTGCTTCCTCAGCAGTTCTTTTAACCTCTCTCTTATGTTAAGCAGCTTTTTCCTGAATAGTTTTTCCTGAGTATAAACATTTTAAGCTCTTTCTGCCAATTATGCTGATTAAACACATCCATATTTCATTCTGCCCACTGCCTAAAAATGATAACTGGACTATATTGTAACATCTAAAAAAAAAATTACCTTTCAAAGTTAACTTTTAAGGTCCTCTCTAGCCCTCTGAAGAATGATAGATTTTTACACAAAAATTGGACTAGTGGGGAACTTAAAATCCATCTGACATCAAATTTTTTAGGCTTTATACTTTTGTATATATATATATGTGTGTGTGTGTGTGTGTGTGTGTGTGTGTGTGTGTGTGTGTGTGTGTGTGTGTGTGTGTGTGTGTGTGTGTGTGTGTGTGTGTGTGTGTGTGTGTGCACTTGCATGAACACACTTATCTTTTGTTAATTTAATACACCATAAATTATTATATATATAAATCATATATATATGTATATATATATATATATATATATATATATACATATAAAATCCTAATTTTTAATCATATATATATATATATATATATATATATATATATATATATATATATATATATATATATGTATATATATATATATATATATATATATATATATATATATATATATATGATTAAAAATTAGGATTTTATTCAGGCCAAACAAGCCAAGTTTGAAGTTAATGATGTTTCAAAAGACAATATGAAGTAAGTATATAACAATGTTTGTATAATTCTTTGCCTATATGTGTGTGTGTGTCAATATATATATATTAATATGTATGCACCACCGACAAAAAGTTTTAGACAGTATATAGAAATTTTTAGAATTTCTTTTCATACAACAAAAATTTAGATTTCAAATGAAATGGGTAAAAGAATATAATATCTGTGACAGAGAGAGAAAGAAAGCTATTTTTAAGTCCAAGTACAAAAAAGTTAAAGGTTTCTCAATGTTGTGTATAGAGAATGTTTCAATGGTTCCAGCTAAGTGGATCACATAAATGTAAGAAATTATCAGGAAGGCCAAGGAAGACAGTGAGAGTTCAAGACCAAGTAGCTAAAAACATATCATTGACAG